>NC_038250.2:33945983-34160867 GCF_000004515.6 Glycine max | reverse complement strand
TTGTCTCTTCTTTTCTTCTTCATGAACTTGGAGAACTTCTTAACAAGCAAATTCATATTTTCATTATCCGAATTTTCCTAAGGGTCTTCATCAATAGCTTCATGATGTGAAGTGTTTCTCTTTAAGTCTAATCCCTTCTATTTCTTGTCAACTTCTTCATCTTTGAGTCTTCTAAGATCTAACTCATACTCTTTTAGCTTGCCAAAAATTGTAGCTACCGTCATTGTAGTAAAATCTTTATATTCTGATATCATTGTACTTTTGGCTTGTCAAGTTCTATTGAGACCTTTTAGAACTTTTACATTGAACTTCTCTCTTTCAAATGTTTTGCCAAGATCCAACAAATGATTCACCACATGTGTAAAATGCTTCTACACATTGAGAATACTTTCTCCTGGCAGCATTTTTGAAAGAGAGCGTTCTTTCTTGTCCTCTTGACTTTTGTAGTACATTCATAAGTCAGTTCTAAGATTTCCTAAATTTCTTTGACATCTTCACATTAAGAAGCACGATAAAACTCATCAACTGTAAAAATAGAGGCAAGAATATTTTTAGCTCTAACACTATATTGAGCACGCCTATTTTCTTCTAGTGTCCAAGAATTATAATCTTTTTCTTCCTCTTTTCCATCAACAATAACTTTAGGAATGTAAGGACCATTTACAACAAAATCCAATGCTCCTCTATCAACGGATTCAAGGAAAATTCTCATGCGTACTTTCCAAAATGGATAGTTTTCTCTAGTAAAAAGAGGGGGTTGATTTATAAAAGCATCTACCAGCAAGGTTTGATGATTTCCAACCATTATGAGCATCTTTTTCGAGAATCATTTAAATGACTATCAAATGAAGTTCTATTCACCAGTTGTTAGAAATAATGGTGCATGAAATCATAAACCAAGAAGGGGGTGAATTGGTTTTAAAACAATTTTATTCTCAAACCAAACTTTTTCACAAAACCTTTTCCTTTAAACCAATTAAACCAAGAGATATGTTATAAAGAACCCTATGTTTTCTTTTAACACAAATTATGGTTTAATCAAAGATACAAAGAAAATATCAAAAACCAAGTGTTAAGAACCTTAACCAATAAGCAATAAAGAGTTGAACAGATAGAGAAAAAGATGCGCATAATTTATACAGGATTGATTTCTAGGAAATCTGCATCCAGTTGATCCATAGTAACCCATTATGATCTTTCCACATAATCTTTGAGTTACAACCAAACTCATAAGCAAATGCACACCACAAATGCCTAAACTCTTGAAAACCTATCAAGAACTAAACCTACATGTAGACAACCCGCTACATGCACACCACTGAGAAACCTACTCAATGAAAATGAAAATCAGAAACGCAAATTAAGGAAAGATTTCACCTGATATCTAAAAGATGTTAAAGTTTAAAAGTTTGAAAACATTTTCTCTGTAGTATCAATTTCCCTTTATAATACTTTGCAAAGATCCATTGCACCCACCCAATGTAAAATGATGTTTCCAAAATAAGAATCAAAATAGTGATGGCACACAGAGGTTCTAAAACTCGCTAAATGAAAATAGCAATGTAAAATATGAGAGAAAAAGTATCACACACGAAGTCCTTTGAGAAACCTATTTTTATAGCCTGAAAACGTGTATAGTTAATTGTCCCCTAGAGATAGTCGAATAAATTTTTCTTTGTATCACTTGGGTTTGCTGATGAACAAATAGTCGATTATATTACCATATAGTTGATTGTTTGCTAAATCGGAAACTTATGAAACCCGATATAGTAGATTAGCAATTAAGTATAGTCGACTTAATGCAAATCAATCCTAATTCTAAAAGAATACAGGACTGATCTAGTCTACTATATCAATATATAGTTCATTATATTGATGTAGAGTTGAAACTTTGTGATTTTAAAATCCAGGTTATGAGAGTTTCAACTCTGCAAGGCTAACAACCATGAATCAAAGCAATATCAATTATTTTGAACACGTCAACTTAAAACTTCTAGTCTAGGATGCATGTAAGCATGATATCACCTAAATAAAACATTAAAAAAATCACAATCATCCTAATCAACTAGTGTTTATAAATTTTACAACTTATCATCAACAAAAACTAAGAGTTACAAAGTCTTCATAAACCCTTAATGTTTACATTCTCCCCCTTTTTGATGATGACCAAGCTCCATGTGTTGTTGTTGCTTCTAATCTTCAAATGCTCGCATTGTCGAGTCGTCTTTACTTTTGATTATGTTTTAAAACAACAAACATTTTTCTCCCCCTTTGGGCATATTAAAAAAACAAGCATAGTTTGAATATTGTAGAATAAAACACAAGAATGATATCATAAAAAGTAATTTGATTCATTAATTAAAAAGCCAATAAGATAGGAATGGCACCCATACTATGGCTTACAAGAAATTTAATCATAAGACTCAAAGCATCATAAACAAACACAATAAGCATAGAACTTAAAACACAAAAATACAAAAGGGCTAGGATGGCTAAGGGTAACTAATCCTCCTCATCAATGCCATCACCAATGTAATGCTTCCTCAGCTTTGCCTCAATGTTGTCCAACCTCTCACTAATGTTGTTCAAGTGCTCATTTCAAGTCTCATTTTGCAGAAGTTGCCAATTGTAGATCTGATCAATCTTCCTCAAGAGAGTGGTCTTGAATGTCTCAAATGAAGAAGAGAACATATAAGTTTAGAGAGAATAATAATTGTGTGTGTTATTTCCAAGAGGAGTAGTCTACTTATAGATACAAAAGATAATCGGAAAGTTACAAAAGATAAATAGAAATAAGATAAATCACAAAAGATAGACAAATATATGGCAACCACAAGTATATTATTCATATTTATATTTAATTAACACATTATATTTTTTTAGGGTAAATACCTAATTTAGTCATTGTATTTATTTAGCGCTGATAGTTAAGTCCTTAAAAGATAGAAAAGTAAAATTTTGTTTGTAAATTTGCTAAAGGTGCGAAAAATCCATCCTATCGTCAGTTTTCGTCGTTAACCTAAACGGAAGTGCCTACGTGGCACCTCTAGACCTATTTGCCATAAGAAAGAGTGGCTACATGTGGTGCTGACTCAGTGAGACTAAATTGTCACTCAAAAAGTTTTTCTTTTTACTAATTTTTATTTTCTATTTCTTGTTGGCGCCTCCTCCTCCTCCATTTTCTCCTCCTCCAAGAATTCAAGTTTGGCATGTAACGCCTCAATTTCTTTTTCTTGAACTATAGCTTTAAAATAATTTATATAGTAAATATTGCGGAATACAAGTCATTAAATTTTTATTTTCTATTTCTATGTTGACAAAACATCTCAATATTTTTTTTTCTTTTGGGAAAAGAAGGAACATGTATATCTATATATTTATTGCACTTTATTAGAACATATGCATATAATTAAATGCTCATGAATAAAGGATATTATCAAAACACATTTTCTATTTAAAAACCATTTCAAAAGTTGTTGTCATTTTTCTTGCACCTTTACACAATGCTATAAATCAACTTATGAAGAATTGACTTGCACAAAACCAAATACTGATAAACTAAAAAAAAATACATAATCATACATAATGATCCTATGTGTCCCTTAAGATGCAAACATAGATGAACCAAAGCCATTACAGCTGTTAAAAAAAATTCATTGCCCCCCTAAAAACATCACACAGTATCACCAAAAGGTTTTATACAACAAAACATTATGTAAATGAGTATATAAATCTTCTCACCCTAAATATAAATCAAAAAGGAAAAACAATCCTACACCCAGAGCAGTCACTACCCAAGACCTACAAGTGATACACATTGTGTGCCTCAACAGTGATTGGTGGAGCATGGGGCTCATCTAACAACAAGATGTGGCATCAGACGTATCTAAAAAGTGTGTGGATACGTGCCTTTTCCTTCATCATGTACTTGTAGTGATAGCTACTGATCCATCTTAGCATCCCCCATTGATGCTCTATGATCTTCCCCAGAAATTAGTGGTTGCAAGGGTTAGTGCTCTGCTCCTCGAATGCCACAAACAATAGGCAATAGTAAAACAAAATTAACACACAATTTACGTAACCATTATGTGTGGTTGTCTAACAAACAACACTCTTGCATCCCAAATGCGTAACTATCACAATTAATTCACCATTAGGCCCAATCACTACCACCAATCCTCCCAGGTTTTGGTAGTCTTACAAATAAATCATGTGGATGACCGTCGAGAGTGATCACTACATATAGATACATTGTATATCAATCCTTCCTCTCCCAACTCAAAAAGCATAGTCTCGGAGCCCATCAGCAGTAGCAAAGTGAGGCATGTGAGTTACATGCGCTAAATGAGTGCACCAAATGTTGGGTAGTCACCACTCGCTAATTTCCCTAGGTTCTTCAAACCTCTCCGCCCATTATACCCCAATGTATCTTTGTCCATCATCTACTTCCTCAACACAACCTCACCTTCTCACAGAAGGAAATAGAACCAACAGTTCCTTAATCACTATCCAATCCTCTTGACTGTTTCCACTGCATTGTGTGCGTAGCCTTCATGCCACGTGCATCAACGAGTGCGTACAAACAAACAAACAAACAAGAAAGAGAGACAAGGCTTTAGCCTATGTACTACTCTTAGGGAACCATTCGTGGCCCCTTAAGCGGTAAAACCACTCGTCACACAAAATAATCAAACAGCATAACGTATGTAATTATGGCTGTCTAGCTAGACATAACAAACATTTGTCAAGGGTCAAACACTCCTGGACCCAAACCACAACATGTACAGATAAAATAACAATATGCAGACAATATATATATATATATATATATATATATATATAATAAAATAAATTTGCATGCCACAGATATAATTGCCAAAGTTCAAACTCTATCGGTCTTATCGTTAAATAATCCTAATAGAATACAGACACACATTCTTAGTAATTTTATTAGCATAGAAATATCACAATTTCAAAACATACATCAGTCATCAGATCTCGCATTTATCTCAACAATATAGAGTAAATAAATAAAAAATTTAAAGAAATAAATAATTCTAAGATAATTTATATAGTGGCACAGATTCCAAAGTTAAGTTATATACAGTCTAAAATCTCTCTCACTCAATTTTTCAGAGTTTCGCTCCTAACTTATTTTTAGCGCTCTAAGTTCACCGAGAGTCGAATTTTCACAAATCTTATATGTGATGCAATCCTACCCCCAAGGGCATTGGATAGAAGACTCCAAGAAGATTGGGCCAGAGATGCAAGAGAAGGCCCTAGGGTTCTCATGAGCCTTAGGGTAGATTCTGGGCCTATGAGCTAAGTATGAGCCCACTTATCTTTGTACATATTAGATTAGGATTTCATTATTTTTGGGCCTTGTATTTAGGGCTCCATAATGTAAGGAGGGTACCCTAGTAATGTAGGATTTTTCAACCCTTGTATTTTAGGGAAACTAGACTAGTTTTTGTATTAAGGGTAGTTTTGTAATTTCATATGCAATAAGTGCACTATTTGATGTGTGTGTTGGGAGAGATATTTAATTGAATTGGGAGAAACCCAATCCAATTAAATTTTGGTCCAGCCTAAGGGGCAAGTGAGCATTTGCTTGCTACACTCCATTGCCACATCATATATTCACATTTTGTGTATGTCTTTCATGCTTTACATGTCTCATGACACCTAAGCACACTTAGTGAAGAATCTTGGAATTGATCTTGAATTAGTGGGTGTTAGTAGTCATTTATGACTAACTTTTGTATTGAATAGTTATATGAAATTAGCATCTTTCCCTCGGTTTATGGTTCTTTTTGTAGGATTTGTACACATTTTCATGTTTAGTTTGATTTTGCTTAGTAGATACCCCAATTTTGTGAATTAATGTTGAATCAACTTTAGTTTTAGGCCAAATGAAAAAAAGGTGAAGCAGTTGGTGTCTCGCTAAGCGAGGCATATGCGCTTAGCGAGTGACATCCGCTAAGTGAGGCACTCAGCTCGCTTAGCAGATTGGAAAACCCTAGAAGAGAATCAGTCTCAGATGCACGTGCCCAGTGTGCCGTCAGCTCGCCCAGCGAGTCGTTTGTCCCTTCTCGCGCTTAGCGCGCCCAACTCGCTAAGCGAAAAATCACTAACTCGCGCTTAGCGAGAAAATGGCGCTAAGCGAGCCTTCAGAATCTAAAACGTCAAGGAGCCTTTAAAACACTGAAGTTGGCATAAAACAAAGGGAGATGTCTGCAGAGGACAACAGAGGAAACAAAGAGACACACCTAGAGAGATGAAAAATAGAGCAAAGCTCCAGTCTTCAAGAGAGTTTAGGTTTTAGGAGCGATTTTAGGGTTCTAGGAGTGGAGGAGAGATCCTCATCCATTTGTAACCTTATTTTTTCTTCAAAAATCTATCCTTTGTGCTAAAAGTTACTAAATTGCAATGGAAGGCTAAACCTCTTGTTGGGGATTTCTACTGAACAATTGATGTAATATTCTCAATATCTATTTAAAGTTATTTTTTATGTGTTCATTGCTTCTATCTGCACTTATTTCTTGCATGCTTGTGGCTTGATCACCCATTAGTATGTAAAACCTTAGAACTTGATAGAGCAGGCTAGAGATCTGTATGTCTAGGGACAGAGTGCAGTGATTCAATTTATATTATGTTGTAATCTTAATGCAACTCGTTTAGATTAAGTTTGTTGAAGGATCAAGTGATGCAATCCTATCCCACAAGGGCATTGGATAGAAGACTCCAAGTAAATTGGGCCATAGATGCAAGAGAAGGCCCTAGGGTTCTCATGAGCCTTAGGGTAGATTTCGGGCCCATGGGCTAAGTATGAGCCCACTTATCTTTGTATATATTAGATTAAGGTTTCATTATTTTTGGGTCTTGTATTTAGGGCTCTATAATGTAGGTAGGGTACCCGAGAAATGTAGGATTTTTATGCCCTTGTATTTTAGGGCACCTAGACTAGTTTTTGTATTAGGGGTAGTTTTGTAATTTCACATACATTAAGTGAATATTTGATGTGTGTGTTGGAAAATAAATTTAATTGAATTGGGTGAAGCCCAATCCAATTAGATTTTAGAGGGGGGGTGAGCATTTGCTTGCTACACCCCATTGCCACATCATATAGTCACACTTTGTGCATGTCCTTCATGCTTTACATGCCTCATGACACCTAAGCACACTTAGTGGAGAATCTTGGAATTGATCTTGGATTAGTGGGCTGAACCATAACTAAAATTCACTAATCATAATTAGTAAAAATTTGGCTCCAAAATTTGGCTTCACAAATTCAATTTCAAATCCATGTGAAATTTGAATAGACCCCTCCAATTTTGTGTGACACTTAGGCTATAAATAGAGGTCGTGTTTGTGCATTTTTTTCAACTTTGATCATTTGAGAATTACATTTCAAAGTTCAGACCTTTTTTTAGGCACAAATTTCGTGCTCCCTCTCTCCTTCTCCCTCCATTCTTCTTCTCCTACCTCCAAGCTCTTATCCATGGCTTCTTATGGTGGTGAGCTTCTTCTTGACTCATCTTCTCCTTGAAGTGGCGTCTTTTCTCAACTCTTCTTCTTCTCCATTCCGCTGCCATTAAAATTCAAGAAAGAAAGGACTCCATTGATGAAGAAGATCCAAGGCCAACAAGCTCCAATGGAGCTACATCATCAAGGATCAAGTTTAAATAGAGTTAGGCCCATTCACTCGAGAGATCTTGGTTTGGGTAGTTGTTTTCAGCATAAGAACACTAAAACAACATTAAATAGAGAAAAATACATAGTAACGTCAAAGTAGGTTCAATAGAATGACCCAATGTTTTTATTTGACTATTTTTACCTCTCTCTTTTAGACATTTTAAATTTGTAGTTAATTAGAACTGTAGACAAAAACCCTTCTTCATATTTACTAGCTTTAAACAAATGTTTGCTCATTGAACGCATATTTTCTGAATGAAACAAGTTCCCTGTGATTCGATACTCGGTTCTTACCATTTTATATTACTTGTGCGACTCAGTACACTTGCTGATTAGCATTCACGGATTATTATTCCCAAACAAGTTTTGGTTGCGAAACAAGTTTTTGGCACCATTGTCGTGGAACTTCTTTCCATTGAGAAAGTAGAGTTCAGTTGTAGACATTTATTCTTTATTCTTTTATTGATTTTGTGAATAGTTAGTCAAAATTTATATTTCTCTTGATTTGGTTAACTGTTTCTCTGTTTAGTTCTTCTTGTATGCGAGGTAACTCTTCTGCAGGTGATTTAGCTCCATTAGATTTAGAGATAGAAGCCACTTACAAGAGGAACAACGTAGAGAGAAGGAGAAATTTTTTGCAGGAAAGGACAGCACAACCAAGTTTAGAGGAAGCTCAATCATCTGAGTCATCTTCGATCTTTCCAGAGTTAAGAGAATCTGAAGTTCTAATTATGGCTGAAGATTAATCAAAGAGGGTTACTCTTGAGGACTATTCTAGCTCCATCGTGTCGCAATTCTTCACAAGCATTGCGCGACCGAAAGTTCAAGCCCATAACATCACATATCCTCATTCCTTGATACAGTTGATTCAAGGAAATTTGTTTCATGGTTTGCCTAATGAAGACCCTTATGCACACTTGGCTACATATATTGAGATATGCAACACAGTGAAAATTGCTTATGTGCCTGAGGATGCAATAAGGCTGAGTTTGTTTTCATTCTCCTTGTCTGGAGAAGCTAAGAGGTGGTTGCACTCATTTAAAGGAAATAGTTTGAAGACTTGGGATGAAGTGGTAGCTAAATTTTTGAAGAAATATTTTCTTGAGTCTAAGACAGCTAAAGGCAAGGCAGTTATCTCCTCATTCCATCAATTTCCTGATAAATCTTTGAGTGAAGCACTTGAAAGATTCCGTAGCTTGCTGCGGGAAACACCCACTCATGGATTCTCTGAGCCAATTCAGCTAAATATCTTTATAGATGGTTTGAGACCATAGTCCAAGCAGTTATTGGATGCTTCTACTGGAGGGAAAATCAAATTGAAGACCCCTGAAGAAGCTATGGAGTTGATAGAAAACATGGCTGCAAGTGATCATGCTATTTTGCGTGATCGGACTCATATTCCTACAAAGAGAAGTCTACTAGAGCTTTCCTCACAAGATGCATTGTTGGCACATAACAAGGTTCTAGCTAAGCAGCTTGAGACATTGACAGAAATACTTAGTAAGTTTCCTACTCAATTACAAGTGAATCAGCCTTCACATTCAGCTGTTTTGCAGGTTGAAGGTTGTAGCATATGTGGAGGAGCTCATGAATCTGGTTGCTGTATACCTCTTGAAGAGGCTACATAAGAAGTGAATTACATGGGAAACTAGCACAGACCAGGTTTTAATGCAGGTGGATTCGCAGGTTTTCAGCAAGGTTCCAATTTTAATCAGAATCAAGGGTAGTAGAGATCTTATCCTGGAAACCAGTACAATAAAGTCTAAGGTGGATCATCCAATAGGCCTTAAAATCAAGGGCCTAGCCTTTATGAAAGAACAACCAAGCTGGAGGAGACTTTGGCTCTGTTCATGCAGGTTACTATGTCTAATCACAAGAGCATAGAGTCTGCCATAAAGAACCTGGAGATTCAAGTAGGATAGCTAGCCAAGCAAATAGCTAAGAATTCTTCTGGAAGTTTCGGAGCTAATACTGAAAAGAATCCTAAGGAAGAATGCAAAGCTGTCATGACTAGAGGCAAGAAGGGAATCATGATTGAAGGTGAAGGGAGGAATGTGGATGAGCAAGAGCTAGTAGTTCAAGAAGAAAAAAGAAAAAAGAAAATAATTTGAGAGAAAAAAAAATAAATGATGGTGAGAAAGAAGTAAGAGAAGAGAAAAATGAAAAAAAAGAAAGAAAAAGTGGAAGAAAAGAAAACAAAGAGTGAGCTAGCCAGAGAAAGAAAGAGGTTATTCCATGCTCAGGGAAGGAAGTGCCATATCCTTTGGTACCATCCAAGAAAGACAAGGAACGAAACTTTGCTCATTTTCTTGATATCTTCAAGAAATTAGAGATAACTATCCCTTTTGGAGAAGCCTTATAGCAAATGCCACTCTATTCAAAGTTTCTGAAGGATATGCTAACCAAGAAGAGCAAATATATCCACAGTTATAATATTGTGGTGGAAGGAAACTGCAGTGCTGTGATTCAAAGAATCCTTCCACCTAAATACAAAGATCTGGGGAGTGTTACGATCCCCTACTCTATTGGTCTAGTGTCAGTTGGTAAAGCCCTCATTGACTTGGGGGTTAGCATAAATTTGATGCCTCTCTACATGTGTAGGAGGATTAGAGAGTTGGAGATTATGCCAATAGAAATGACATTGCAGCTGGCAGATCGTTCCATCACAAGGCCTTATGGCATGATCGAAGATGTTTTGGTCAAGGTGCAACAATTTACCTTCCCTGCAGATTTTGTTGTCATGGATATTGAAGAGGATGCTAAAGTCCATCTGATTTTGGGTCGTCCCTTCATGTTAACTGCCAATTCTGTGGTGGATATGGGGAAAGGTAATCTGGAAATGGGTATTGATAATCAGAAGGTCACATTTAAATTATTTGATGCCGCAAAGCACTCACTTGAACGGGATATCTGCTCCAAGACAAAGGAAGTTAAGAATGAGATGGTTTTCTTGGCCAGAGCCAAGCTTGCTCCAAACCCATGAGGTAATATTCGTCAAGCTAGTGACATTAAAGAAGTGCTTACTGGGTGTTAGTTGTCATTTAGACTAACTTTTGCATTAAATAGTTATATGAAAATTAGCATCATTCCCTCAATTTATGGTTCTTTTTGTAGGATTTGTAAATATTTTCATGTTTAGTTTGATTTTGCTTAGTAGATACCCTAATTTTGTGAATTAATGTTGAATCAACTTCAGTTTCAGGCCAAATGAAAAAGAAGGTGAAGCAACTGGTGTCTTGCTAAGTGAGGCATATGCGCTTAGTGAGTGACATCCGCTAAGCTAGGCACTCAGCTTGCCCAACGAGTCGTTTGTCCCTTCTCACGCTTAGCGCGCCCAGCTTGCTAAGCGAAAATTCACTAACTTGCGCTTAGCGAGAAAATGGCGCTAAGTGAGCCTTCAGAATTTGAAACGTCAAGGAGCCTTTAAAACACTGAAGTTGGTCTAAAAAAAAAGAGATGTTTGCAGAGGACACCAGAGGAAACAAAGAGAACCTAGAGAGATGAAAAACAAAGCAAAGCTCCAGCCTTCAAGAGAGTTTAGGTTTTAGGAGTGATTTTAGGGTTCTAGGAGTGGAAGAGACATCCTCATCCATTTGTAACCTTAGTTTTTCTTCAAAAATCTATCCTTTGTGCTAAAAGTTACTAAATTGCAATGGAAGGCTGAACCTCTTGTTGGGGATTTCTACTAAACATTTGATGTAATATTCTCACTATCTATTTAAAGTTGTTTTTATGTGTTCATTGCTTCTATCAGCACTTATTTCTTGAATGCTTGTGGCTTGATCACCCATTTGTATGTAAATTTAGGATTTTTAGTACTGGGAAGTGCTTTAAAACCTTAGAACTTGATAGAGCAGGCTAGAGAACTGTATGTCTAGGGACGAAGTGCAGTGATTTAGTTTATATTATGTTGTAACTTAATGCAACTCGTTTAGACTAAGTTTGTTGAGGGATCAAGGATGAAGTTTAAATAGAGTTAGGCCCATTCACTCAAGGGATCTTGGTTTGGGTAGTTGTTTTCAGTATAAGAACACTAAAACAATGTTAAATAGAGAAAAATACATAGTAACGTCAAAGTAGGTTAAGTAGAATGACCCAACGTTTTTACTTGACGATTTTTACCTCTCGCTTTTAGACATTTAAATTTGTAGTTAATTAGAACTGTAGACAAAAACCCTTCTTAATTTTTTATTGGCTTTAAACAAATGTTTGCTCATTGAACGCATATTTTCTGAATGAAACAAGTTCCCTGTGATTCGATACTCGGTTCTTACCATTTTATATTACTTGTGCGACTCAGTACACTTGCTGATTAGCATTCACTGATTATTATTCCTGAACAAGTTTTTTCCGCAAAACAGTGGGCTGAACCATAGGAATTAAAGTGAATTGACCAAGCAAAAAGATATAGGGAGCAAAACACCATTACCTAGATAAAGATGCTCTGATACCACATGATGTAGCTCCATGTAGAGCTTGTAGGCCTTGGATCTTCTTCATCAATGAAGTCCTTTGCTTCTTGAAGATCAATGGTAATAGAATGGAGAAGAAGGAATGGTGATTAGAGATGCCACTTCAAGGAGAAGATGAGTCATGAACAAGCTCACTGATCGAGGCCGTACCCGAATCAAATAAACATTAAAAATGCAGTATCTGGGAAGTGATCCTAGGTCGTCTCTCAACGAGCAATGGTCAACCAAACATTCATAACAGATAGTAATAAAACAGTAACGAATTGGGGGGGAGGGGGGTTGTTTGTTTTTGTAAATTAAACAACGAGCAAATTTAATTAGAAAATATCAGAATTAAAACACGTTGTTTCCCCTTGATTCACAAGCAAGTCTCTTATCCTAGGTTACGAGAATTTATCCTTTATCAGTTCAACCACTTAATCCAACCCTAAATTAAATTACTAAGTGAAATTTAACATAAGGCAGTCATTATGTGATTAAGCAACACATACACCAATTAATCATGAACGAAACTGATCATTAAGCATGAACGTAAATTAAGCGCAGAGACAATTAATCAAGCACTAAGCATGCATGGATTAATAGCAACAAATACAGAGTAATTCGTGAATAGGAAAAACTAATCAAAATTCAATAGTAATAATAAAACCTAAAAGAGAGCTGTGCTTGATTGTCAAGAGAAAACAACACTGGAGACTTAGCCTTCCATTAATCAGTAGAAAACGAAATTATAGATTGAAGCAGAAACGAAATTTTATTGCTACGTGAATAGTAAAAACTGGAATTGCAAAACCTAAAATTATTCTTTCTCCCCCAAAATGAAAAGACTTCCTAAAGCTAGAACCTTGGTGCTGTTATATAGGTTCTCAGCCCCAAAGCTTACAAATCTATTTTAAGTCCAAGCCCATAAATAAAATAAAATATGGGCAAGATAAGATAACATTTGATAAAATAAAATCTAGATGAAATAAAATCTAGATAAGATAAAATCTAGATGAAATAATATCTAGATGAGATAAAATCTGGATAAGATAAGATTTGATAAAATTGTCTGCTCTCTTCAAGTCCAAGCCCAATTCCGGATTCAAGCCCAATTGCTTACAATTCTCCTGAAATTAAATTAAAAACACAAAATTAGTCCAGTAAGCCCAAATGATAAAACTGCATAATTAATTTGACATTTAAGGCTAATCAGTAATTAAAATGGTGACAAAAAGGGTTAAGAAATAGGAGAAAATGATGACACATCACTCACCATCATAGGAAGTCATGGATAAGAGCCTAAAGATAGGAGAAGATGAGTGGAGGGAGATGGAGAGAGAGGGGGCATGAAATTTATGCCTCAAATGAGGTCTGAACTTTGAAGTGTAATTTTTCAAATGATCAAAATTGAAAAAATGCACACACAAGGTCTCTATTTATAGCCTAAGTGTCACGCAAAATTGGAGGGAAAATTGAATTTCTATTCAGATTTCAATTGAATTTGAATTTGAATTTATAGAGCCAAAATTTCACTGATTATGATTAGTGAATTTCAGCTATGGTTTAGCCTACTAATCCAAGATCAAGTCCAAGATTCTCCACTAAGTGTGTGATGTAGCTCCATGTAGAGCATGTAGGTCTTAGATCTTCTTCATCAATGGAGTCCTTTGTTTCTTGAAGATCAATGGCAGCGGAATGGAGAAGAAGAAAAGGTGATTGGAGATGCCACTTCAAGGAGAAGATGAGTCAAGAACAAGCTCACCACTATAGGAAGCCATGGATAACAGCATGAAGGTAGGAGAAGATGAGTGGAGGGAGAGGGAGAAAAGGGGCACGAAATTTATGCCTCAAATAAGGTCTGAACTTTGAAGTGTAATTTCTCAAATGACCAAAGTTGAAAAAATGCACAAACAAGGTCTCTATTTATAGTCTAAGTGTCACACAAAATTGGAGGGAAATTTGAATTTCTATTCAAATTTCACTTGAATTTGAATTTGAATTTGTGGAGCCAAATTTGGAGCCAAAATTTCACTAATTATGATTAGTGAATTTCAACTACAATAGGACTTCCTTTGTGTTCCACCTTGGCTTGTGACGGTGTCCTTTTGCATTACTTTTTCTTGAATCTAATTGAATTAATGTCACGTTAAATTTCCTTTTAATTTAGCTTTCATTTCATCTTTTGGTTTCTTGCTTGTCTTCTTTTAGTTTGTGTTTAAGTGTTGCCTACAATAAGGATTGGAAGAGGAAATTTGTGTGTTGCTTAAAGGAATATTTTTGAGCCTTAGAGGTTACCCATCCTAGGAGCACCATTGGATTTGAAGCAACCAAAGCCTCACCAAATTTTGAGTGAAACACTTGAGAAAATAAACAAGCATTGAAGATAAATTTGAAGACCTTAATTGCTTTGTTAAATTTTTTTGTAATAGAACAATTGAGTGCTGAATTTTTTCTGTTGCAATTCCTTGTATTTGGACATTCTTCAGGGGTGTATTGGGAGTCTCCAGGAGACAACCCAAACCTCTATTTGTGTGTAATAGCTTAGTGTAAACCGTGTAGACTAAGTGAAGAGCCAGTTGGGACCTCGATAGGGTCATCCAAGCCTTCACATAGGAAACCATCTAGCTTGCTTCAAATTTCCTTTACCTTCCATTGTCAAACTGCCTAGATAGCTTGCTTTTTACCAATTAGTTTTTACCTTATCTTTCAAACCTCTTTTAGTGTTTATTTTGGCTAGTTTCAACCATAGTTTCTTTTACCTTTTGTTTTCAAACCCCCAACAAGAAAGAACCACAACTTAGGAACCAACATGAGTCTTCATTCTTCATCTAGTGTTAATGGTGAGGGTTCTACTCCTAAGGACCCCTTGTATAGGATATTAGATGAGTTGAGATCCCTTAAATTGTGGAAATAAAAACAAGACAAAAACAAACAAGGAAAAAAAAGAGTGGACGAAATAAGTCAAGATGAAAGAGAGAAAATAAGAGAGGAAGAAAGAAGAAACATAATGGAAGAAATGAAAAGAGAAAAACATGCCTCCTATAGGGGTCATGACTCTTGCAAGAGTTTAGGTGATGAACTTAGTGACTATTATAGAGGGCACCATAGGTCATATACTAAACATCACTCTCAAATAAAAGAAGAGAAAAGGATAGAAGGCCTCAAGAGGTTAACATTAGCCTCCCATATTTCCATGGAAAAGATAATGTTAATGCCTACCTAGATTGAGAAATGAAGGTTGAAAGATAATGTTAGTGAAGAGAGAAAATTTCCATTGGCTACCGTTAGCTTCCAAGGGTATGCCTTCTATTGATGGACTTCTCTTGTTAGGGAAAAAAGGATTCATGGGGATCCTCCAGTTGAGTATTGGAATGATCTTATGAGTGCCCTTAGGAAAAGGTACATTCTCTCCCACTATGAAAGGGAGCTTATGGACAAGCTCCAAAGACTTATATAAGGGAGTATGAGTGTCGAAGAATATAGGCAACAAGTGGAACTACTCCTTTTAAGAGCTCAACTTAGGGAGGCGGAAAGAACAAGCATTGATAGGTTCCTAAGTAGTTTATCTATGGAAGTAAGAGGCAAGGTTGAACTCTTTCCATATAGGGGCCTAGATGAGCTAGTTCAACTTTGTATAAGGGTAGAGCAACAATTAAAGAGAAAGCCATCTCCTAAAAACTCTACCTCTTACTCTTATACAAAGAAGGACCAAGCTCCAAGTGTGTTAGGAGTACCACCTTCTAAGCCAAAGGATGATAAGGGTAAAAACATATAGGAAATTACTACAAAGGCTAGTTCACAAGATAGAACTAGTAACATCAAGTGCTTCAAATGTATTGGGAAGGGCCGCATTGCTTCTCAATACCCTGCAAAGAAAACCATGATCATGAGGGGTTAAGACATATATAGTAGCCAAGAGGAAGCTACTTCTTTTCCCGCTTCAAGTGGAAGTGAGGGTGAAGCCACGGGTGATAAGCATATTGAGGAGTTTTACCCCTATGAAGAAGGTGAACTTCTAATGGTGAGAAGGCTCCTTAGGAGTATATCTTATGACCTGACCTAAACCAAAAGAGAGAACATCCTTCATACAAGATGCAAGGTTTTAAACAAAAATTGTTCTCTCATTGTGGATAGTGGGTCTTGCTGTAATTGTTGTAGCACAAGGTTGGTACCCAAGTG
Organism: Glycine max; assembly: GCF_000004515.6. NCBI lineage: Eukaryota > Viridiplantae > Streptophyta > Magnoliopsida > Fabales > Fabaceae > Glycine > Glycine max. The sequence continues at coordinate 34,144,539 of NC_038250.2, read as the reverse complement.
GAGTCTCAATATCATTTCCCACCTAAAACCTTACAAGCTTCAGTGGCTCAATGAGCAAGGGGAAATGATAATAAATCAACAAGTAAAGATAGTCTTTTCTATAGGAGATTACTGTGAGGAAGTTTTATGTGATATAATCCCTATGGAAGCAGGGCACATTTTGTTAGGTAGACCATGGCAATTTGACAAGAAAGCAATCCACAATGGTCTCACCAATGAAATAACCCTCACCCATGGAAGCAAAAAGTTCAAACTTGTTCCCTTGACACCTTCACAAGTGATTGGGGATCAAGTACAAATAAAACTCAAATGGAATGAGGAAAAGAATAGAAAAAGAAAAGAAGAACAACCTTTAATGGTTAAGGAGGAGTGTAAGGAGGTAAGTTATGTGAACCTGAGTAGGAGCGGATCGTTTGATACAGGCTACGGAGATTTGGATGACACCACTTCCAATGAAGGAAGATAAGTCAAGGTAGATGCCACTTTCGGTGAAGGAACATAAGTCAGGGTAGACGCCACAAGGATTACCTTGATAAGTCTAATATTGGTTCAACAAGGAACCGGAGAGAAGCTCTCACCAAATTTTATCAAATGCCAAAAGTTTCTTTATTGAAAATCAAAAACCAATACTTAAAGTGTATCTGAACAAAAGATAAAAATAGGCATGGGCCTTCTAAACAGTTTGGGCCAAAATTACAATAAATAAAAATTATAACTAAAAACATATTTAACTTGGGCCTTTAAATTAGTTTGGGCCTTCAGCAACAATTAATAGTCTTGATAGTGTCTCTGCCTCTGGGCCTTCATCCTTCCCCACTTAGGCCTTCATCCTTCTTTACTCGGGGGCTTTATCCTTCTCCAGTTCGGCCTTCGTCCTTCTCCACTTGGGCCTTTAGCCTGTATTTGGCCAGTTTCAGGATTCTCATCATTCCCTCCTTCTTGGAAAACATTTGCCCTCAAATGTCCAAGATCATCACCGGGTTCAAGTACCACTTCCTTCCTTTTCTTGTTGGCTTGCTTGGTATAGCTTTCATTCTTCTTTGCAATTTTCTCATTCACTTGGTCATACAATCTTTTCACATACTCAACTTTGGCATGTGCATCATTACATTGAGTCTCTCGGGGATTGCTTTTGTCAGTTGGCCTGTTAGGTAATGAAGCTCTGGGGATGAGATCAACTTTATGTTCTATGCCTCTTGAAGGTGGCAGTCCATGAGGAATCTCCTTAGGAAAGACATTTTTAAATTCCTGCAATAAGGGTTGAACACTAGGAGAAATAGAAATAGTAAACTCATTAGAATTATCAATAGAAATTTTACTGTCTTTGCAATACTGTAGATTGAGTGGTTCATGAGCAGGTAACACTTTCCTCACTTCACTCGCCTCTGCAAAATAATTAAATTTTCTCTCATGTGTATCACTCTCTCTCTTATGTGTATCACTCTTTTCTTTGGGTGTATCACTCTTCTTTTTCATATTCTTTTGTGGTGCCTCACTATTTTCTTTCTCTTGTTCTCTCTTTTCTCTCATTCTGATTTGGTCATCACACACTTCTCTAGGGGATAGAGGTTTAAGAGTAAAAAAGGAAGATTTGGCTATTCGTCTGTAGAGATCTTCTTTGTTGCGGTTAAACAAACGTTGCATTTGTGTACTCATCCCGTCCAGAAATAAGCGCTGACATCCGTCCAGTTGATGATATACACCACCATTGTCACCAGCTCTTGCCATGATTAAGGAACAAAGAATTTTGCAGTAGATTAAAAAAAAATTCAGGACCTCACCATACTCTACTTACGTGTTTCTCTCTTTGATGGTAGTTCACTCGTGTTTGATGCTCTCAATATAGGCTTTTGTGTGATGTTTTCACTCTTGCCTTTTACCACTCACTCCCTCTTAAGTTCCTGGATGAATTAAATTAGACACACAAGGTATATAATAGGAAAGACAGTTTAATTATCACAGACTATGTAGCAGATTTAATTTGGATAACAAATCATATTTGATTTTGATTAACATATTAGACTTGATTTGGATTTAGATTTGATTTGGATAACAGATTAGACTTGATTTGGATAACAGATTGGATTTGATTTGGATAACGGATTAGATTTGATTTGATTTGGATAACAGATCAGATTTGGATAACAAATTAGATTTAATTTGGATAACAGATATGATAACAAATACGATAAACAAATAAGATAACAGATATGACAAGTAAACTTCAAATGCTCATAACTTTTGCTACAGTTGTCCGTTTGAGGCCCACTGTATATCAAAACGCTCAGAATTCAGAGGAGAATCTAGAAAAGGGGATTTAATCCACGATTTTCTTTCCAAAAAAACACCTATAAATGCCTCAATTTCGTGTTCAAAGTTCAAACACCCAATTTTATTTTATTTTTCAAAATTTTTACAACTTTTTTTTTTTTACACAAAGTGTGTAAGACACAAGAAACAAGAACAAGAACGTGACAAGAACAAGAACAAGAACACAAATAACAGAACACAAGACGTAAACATGAATGAAACAAGATGTAAACAAAAACGCAAATAACAGAGCAAGGACAAAAACACGAACCTAGACATATTACAAAGAGAAAAATAAATAGGATAGGATAGGATAGAACCTGTATCAAGAGCCGAAGCTCTGATACCAGATGATGTGAACCTGAGTAGGAGCGGATCGTTTGATACAGGCTACGAAGATTTGGATGACGCCACTTCCGATGAAGGAAGATAAGTCAGGGTAGACGCCACTTCCGGTGAAGGAAGATAAGTCAGGGTAGACGCCAGAAGGATTACCTTGATAAGTTTGATATTGGTTCAACAAGGAACCCAAAGAGAAGCTCTCACCAAATTTTATCAAATGCCAAAAGTTTCTTTATTGAAAACCAATTACCAATACTTATAGTGTATCTGAACAAAAGATAAAAATAGACATGGGCCTTCTAAACAGTTTGGGCCAAAATTACAATAAATAAAAATTATAACTAAAAACATATTTAACTTTGGCCTTTAAATTAGTTTGGGCCTTCAGCAACAATTAATAGTCTTGATAGTGTCTCTGCCTCTGGGCCTTCATCCTTCTCCACTTAGGCCTTCATCCTTCTCTACTCGGGGGCTTTATCCTTCTCCACTTCGGCCTTCGGCCTTCTCCACTTGGGCCTTTAGCCTGTATTTGGCCAGTTTCAGGATTCTCATCATTCCCTCATTCTTGGAAAACATTTGCCCTCAAATGTCCAAGATCATCACCGGGTTCAAGTACCACTTCCTTCCTTTTCTTGTTGGCTTGCTTGGTATAGCTTTCATTCTTCTTTGCAATTTTCTCATTCACTTGGTCATACAATCTTTTCACATACTCAACTTTGGCATGTGCATCCTTACATTGAGTCTCTTGGGGATTGCTTTTGTAAGTTGGCCTGTTTGGTAATGAAGCTCCGGGGAGGAGATCAACTTGATGTTCTATGCCTCTTGAAGGTGGCAGTCCATGAGGAATCTCCTTAGGAAAGACATTTTTAAATTCCTGCAATAAGGGTTGAACACTAGGAGAAATAGAAATAGTAAACTCATTAGAATTATCAGTAGAAATTTTACTGTCTTTACAATACTGTAGATTGAGTGGTTCATGAGCAGGTAACACTTTCCTCACTTCACTCGCCTCTGCAAAATAATTAAATTTTCTCTCGTGTGTATCACTCTCTCTCTTATGTGTATCACTCTTTTCCTCGGGTGTATCACTCTTCTTTTTCATATTCCTTTGTGGTGCCTCACTATTTTCTTTCTCTTTGAAATTCTGATACTGGGGACAGATGTCGTACCGGATGTCACGACATCACGCTTCAGAACATGCAGATTATATTTGACTGTATGAACAGATTAAACAAGTAAATAACACAAGAGAATTGTTAACCCAGTTCGGTGCAACGTCACCTACATCTGGGGGCTACCAAGCCAGGGAGGAAATCCACTAAAATAGTGTTAGTTCGAAGATCTAACAGCCACTGTTTACAACCTTCTCACCTAACCACTACCCGTGCAACCTCTACCTAAGAGCCACTCTTAGATATGAGAACCCCTCTCACTCCCTCTCAATCACTCTCCCGTGTTTACAATTAAATCAAATACACACCAGAGATTGCTCTCTGAACAAAAGAGATCAACTCTACACACTCAGGTCCAACACTTGATGTTAGGGTAACATCAAGGTGGCTCACAAAACACTCAAGTCCCAAAACTCACAAAATAACTCTTCAATCCCGGACTTGGTACAGAACTCGTGCAGCCTTCATGTTTATATAGCAGTGTGCGTATCTGGGCTGCATCAACTTGTGCTGGATGAGATCTATCATTCTCCTGAAAATCTGCACTTAAAGAACTAAAAGATAAAGTTTGATCTTTTAGTTTTTATCTTTAATCTCTAATCCCTGAACGAACTATTCAAGTTTGTAATTCGAACTTTAATTATCTTTTAATTCGTTCCTAAAGATAGATCGCCAAATCTGTTGCTAACTGCACATTAATCTGTTAAAGATATAACAGATTTATGTGTCCAGTATTTTCAGGCAGGATGTCCTGGACATTGTATCCGACATCGTGGATCCTGCATATTAATCTGTTAAAGATATAACAGATTTATGTGTCCAGTATTTTCGGGCAGGATGTCCTGGACATTGTATCCGACATCGTGGATCCTGCAGCTTCAATTCTTCATTTGACATTTTGTCTTGCCTTGTGCATTGTGCAGCCCAATCTGATTCCTTGACATAGCGTTGGACATCATGTGCAGCAACTCCAGCTTTCCTTCATTGTCTAAGTGCTTATGTTTTAACAAAATTTTAGCCAATCTTTTAAAGCTCAGTAAAGCTAAGCACTAACAATCTCCCCCTTTGGCAAATTTTGTCTAAAACATACTTAGACACTTCCTGAGCAGGTACGAGCAGTTATGCAAGTGGGATCAACAACTTTCATTATCAGAGTAATCAAGCACAGCGGTATCTGTAGTGGCGACAGCAAAATTCTGCAAGTTGCAAGTCGTTTCCAGGATGTCAAGACATCTCACGTGACATCAGCTTTCTGCTCCCCCTGTCTCCATGCTCTAGCTGCAGCATCTTCTATCAGCTACTCGTAGTTACAGTAGCTTACATCAGTCATCATTAGCAGCAGCAGTCTCCCCCTCAAAATCATGAATCATGCATACACCGTATCCTACTACTCAAAATCATACATCATGACTGCTTTTGCATACATAGAGTCCTACTACTCAGAATCATAAATCATGCATAATACTATTAATACTATTACTCCCCCTTTTTAGACAGAATTTGACAAAAGTAGAATGCATGAAATTAATGTGCAAATATTACAGACCAATAACTGGTAAAAGTAAAAGCAAAAATAAAGGTCTGATGATCATGGGGTGGCTTCAGAATCATCATCATCTGATTCTGTATCCTCTGCTGCATCTTCTTCTTCCTCAGCAGCTTCTTCTTCTTCCTCAGCTTCTTCTTCTTCCTCAGCTGCTTCTCCATCATCAATGCCACTGTCTGAGAGTCTTTTGATCAGGCGTTCCAACTCCAGTTTCTTCTCTGTGGTGGCTTTGATGGTTGCTTCCAGCACCTTGCATGTGTCCTTGAGTTCAGCAATCAAAGCATCCTTGGACACAGCACCTGAAGCAGCAGCTTTCCCTGATGTCGAGACAATGTCTGGGACATGTGTCCCCTCAAACAGTTTGTAATGTAGGGACAGAGCAGATTCTCTCTTTATCACAGAGTCAATGTTGTTTAAGATATTGGGATGTTGACTCAACATAATGCCACACAATACAGTTGGGAAGGCAATGGGTAATTTGATAGCAAAAGATTCTGAATGCTTAACAGTTTGATCAAAAATATAGTTTCCAAAATTAAATTTGGACTTGGTTCCAACAGCATACAGAAATTTACCCAAACCTGTGGCAACAGTGGAAGTATGATTGGTGGGTACCCAGTTTGCAGCGCCAATCCTATGCAGGATTGCATACTTCACACTTAGCTTCCCTGCAGAAAGCTTCCCTTTCTTTGGCCAATGCTGGACTTGTTTGGCAGTGATTTCCTTGGCAATTTGATGCTCAGAAACAGCAATATCCACCACTCCTTCAGTTGGTCTGCCCAGGTATTTGTTGATTACAGCAGGGGAGAATCTAACACATTTTCCTCTGACAAACACTTTCTGATAATCATCACTCTTTCTGTTTGTTATGTCAGAGGGAATGTTGACAATGAATTCCCTGACTAGACTTTCATAGCAATCTCCCAACTTGGTGACAGTCTTCAGCAGTCCAGCAGCCTTGGTGAGGTCCATGATCTCCTTGCAATCCAAGGCATCTCTTCCCAGTTCTCTTTCAACAGCAAGTCTGCGTTGATATACAAATTTCCACCTTTCAACATTGCCAATGGAGTGGAATGAAATGTTGTCCAATGGTGCATCAGGGACATTTCCAGGCACCTTTTTCCCTGATTTCTTGGCCCTCTTGATGTCGAGAACATCTAGTTCGACATCATCATCAGAATCAGATGAGGAAATTTCTTTCCTTTTCTTGGAAGGAATTGCAACCTTGCTCCATCTGGATGTGGTAGGAGTGATTGGTGTGCTCTTCTTCTGTGCCATAGTTTTGATTCGTCCAGACCTAGTAATTGGGGTTTTCCCCTTTCTGCTTTGTAATCTTTCTGCAATGCCAGGTGCCAACTTGTTGGCAATGGGTTCCTCATCAGATTCTACTTCTTCAAGGTCAATGAGGTCACCTGGAGCAGGTTCTGGTGCCCGTGGTGCAGGGGTCTTCTCTGTGGCTTGATCCTCTTCCTCTGTTGATCTCTCTTTGCTGGAAGAAGAGAGGACTTCAGCATTTGGGGTGGAAGATGTTGGAGCATCTTTATCAGCATCAGGGACAGAAACATTCGGGGTGGAAGATGTTGGAACATCTTCATCAGCATCAGGCACAGAAACATTCGGGGTGGAAGATGTTGGAACATCTTCATCAGCATCAGGCACAGAAGCATTTTTCAGAATGTTACTCACAATACTGCGGATCTTCTTATCCATCTCCGTGTCTACTTCCCTAGGACTTGTTGCAAGGCTAGGGTTTTCAGAAGTCTTCACTCCCTGTTGTCTTTTGGGAACCAGTTTCTCAGGAACAGGGGCTTGACCAGGAATCATTTGTATGGGTTGGATATGGAATTCAGGTTGTTCCTGGTTTGATGGTGCTTTGGTGGATGATGGAGATGATGGTACAGAGGGTGAACCAGGAGATGCAGTAGCTTTTGGTGAGGTAGCCATGGAGAAGCAGAGCTTTTGAAATGGTTTCGTGAAAATCTGAGAGCTGTTGTGGAATGCTGAAAACGAGATTACCACTAAAATATGAATTTGAATGAGGAATGTAGAGGGACGTGTGAAGCAACGGTCGAATTTGTTTTGGCCCAGTAGAGAACTCGCTATTAACGTTTGAGCACATTCAGATAACAGTAATTGCTATAAATCCTCTAGCAGACAAATGCCCAGCTTGCCCCTCAGTTTTTCAAACTGATTTGCATCCAATGCCTTTGTGAAAATATCTGCTATTTGTTCCTCACTGTCAACATGCTCCAGTGTAATAACTTTATCATCAACAAGATCTCTAATATAGTGATGTCTAATGTCAATGTGCTTGGTTCTGCTGTGTTGAACTGGATTTTTAGAAATATTAATAGCACTCAAGTTGTCACAGTACAATGTCATGACATCTTGTTCGACATTGTACTCCTTCAGCATCTGCTTCATCCAAACTAGTTGTGAACAGCTGCTTCCTGCTGCAATATACTCTGCTTCTGCAGTAGATAGGGACACACAGTTCTGCTTCTTGCTGAACCATGAAATAAGATTGTTGCCCAGATAGAAGCATCCACCAGAAGTGCTTTTTCTGTCATCTGCACTTCCAGCCCAATCAGCATCACAATACCCAACCAGCATTGAATCTGAACAATGACAGTACATAATCCCATAGTCACTGGTGCCATTTACATATTTCAGAATTCTCTTTACTTGAGTCAAGTGACTTATCTTAGGATTGGCTTGATATCTTGCACAAACACCTACTGCATAGGTGATGTCAGGTCTGCTAGCTGTTAAATATAGTAAGCTCCCAATCATGCTTCTGTACAGACTTTGATCAACACTGGTGCCAGCTTCATCTTTTGACAGCTTCAAGTGAGTAGGTGCAGGTGTTCTTTTATGGCTGGCATTTTCCATCCCAAACTTCTTGACAATGTTCTTTGCATACTTGCTTTGTGAGAGGAATATGGAGTCTTCCATCTGCTTCACTTGGAGTCCCAGAAAATAAGTCAGCTCTCCAACAAGACTCATCTCGAATTCAGATTGCATCTGTTGGACAAAATGTCGAAGCATCTCATTCGACATCCCTCCAAACACAATGTCATCAACATATATCTGTGCTATCATCAAGTTTTCAGCATCTTGTTTGACAAAGAGAGTCTTGTCAATTCCTCCCTTCCTATACCCTTGCTGAGTAAGGAACTCTGTTAGCCTTTCATACCAAGCTCTTGGAGCTTGCTTTAATCCATAGAGAGCCTTCTTGAGCCTGTATACATGATCTGGATGAGTTGGATCTACAAATCCCTTTGGCTGCTCCACATAGACTTCTTCATTCAAGTATCCATTCAGAAACGCGCTCTTCACATCCATCTGGTACAGCTTGAATTTGAGGATGCAGGCTACACCAAGTAACAATCTGATGGACTCAAGTCTAGCAACAGGAGCGAAAGTTTCATCAAAGTCTACACCTTCAATCTGAGTGTAGCCTTGAGCAACAAGTCTGGCCTTGTTTCTGGTTATGACACCTTCTTCATTGGTTTTGTTCTTGAAGATCCACTTGGTGCCAATCACATTAGTTCCCTCGGGTCTAGGGACTAGCTCCCAAACTTCATTCCTTTTGAATTGCCCCAATTCTTCTTGCATAGCATTGATCCAGAACTCATCAGTCAGTGCCTCTTTCACATTCTTGGGCTCAATTTTGGAGACAAAACATGAATTGGAGACAATCTCAATCTCCCTTGATCTTGTAGTGACTCCTCTGTTTGGATCTCCTATAATCAGCTCCTTGGGGTGCATCTTCTGGATTCTAATGGAGGGACTCTTGTCAGGTTTATTGATGTTTGGTTCATCTGTAGCAGAATCAGAGTTTTCTGCATTTTCTGCACTTTTAGCTGTATCTGCTACATCGTCTCCCGATGTTCTGACATCTTCTTCGACATCCTTCTTTCTCCTTTGCTCTCTATCTGCCAAAATGTAACATGGACTTCCAAAGATGTGGAAGTGCTTGACAGTTGGCTTCCTCCCTTTCCAGATTTCATACAGTGTGGTTGGAGTCCCTTTTCTAAGTGTGACTCTGTTGTGGATGTAGCATGCTGTGTTCATGGCTTCAGCCCAGAGATTATAGGGAAGTTCTTTGGCATGAAGCATGACCCTAGCAGCTTCTTGCAAAGTCCTGTTTTTCCTTTCAACTATGCCATTTTGTTGTGGTGTAATGGCTGCAGAGAACTCATGAGTGATGCCTTCAGATGTGCAAAATTCAGTAAACTTGCTGTTTTCAAACTCTCTGCCATGGTCACTCCTGATTCTCTTGATGACACAGTCTTTTTCTCTTTGAAGTCTTAGACTCAACTCCTTGAATACTTCAAAGGTATCTGATTTCTCTCTGATAAAGTTGACCCAGGTAAATCTGGAGAAATCATCCACAACAACATAGGCATACCTCTTTCCTCCAAGGCTTTCAACTTGCATAGGCCCCATCAAGTCCATGTGAAGTAGTTCCAGCACCCTGGAAGTGGTCTGATGTTGAAGCTTCTGGTGGGACATCTTGACTTGCTTTCCAATCTGACATTCACCACAGATTCTGCCTTCTTCTATTTTCAGATTGGGAATGCCTCTAACAGCACCTTGGTCAATGATTTTCTTCATGCCTCTTAAGTGCAGATGTCCAAATCTTTGATGCCATATTTTGACTTCATCTTCTTTGGAGGATAGACATGTGGAGGAGTAACTGGTTTCTTGAGGTGTCCATAGGTAACAGTTGTCCTTTGATCTGCTGCCCTTCATTAGAACTTCACTCTTCTCATTTGTCACCAAGCATTCTGACTTTGTGAAGTTTACATTGAATCCTTCATCACACAACTGACTGATGCTGATCAAGTTTGCAGTCAGTCCCTTCACCAGCAGTACTTTGTCCAGACTAGGAAGTCCATCATGGGCTAGCTTTCCCATTCCAGTGATCTTTCCTTTAGAGCCATCTCCAAATGTCACATAGCTAGTGGAGCAAGGTTCAATGTTCACCAGGAATTCTTTAACTCCTGTCATGTGTCTGGAACAGCCGCTATCTAGGTACCAATCTTCCTTAGCTGATGCTCTAAGTGAAGTATGAACAACAAGACTAACAGTCTTGTGTTTTGGAACCCACATCATCTTCCTTCTGCTGTTGCTACTTTGAGTTCCATGATGTGGATGGCCATGTAGATGATAGCAAAAGGGCTTTATGTGACCATACTTGCCACAGTAGTGACACCTCCACTTCTTTCTTTTACTCTTTTTCTGCTGCGTTCCATGATGTCGAGACCGATGTTGTGACATCGTGGCTCCAGTGCTGTTTTTGGCAGGAACAAATTCTGTCATGGTTGTTCTGCCAGCAGATTTAAATCCAAGTCCTCTCTGGTTTCCAACATTCTTCCCAAGCTGTAGCACCTCATCAAGCATATCTGAGCCTTTATTCAGCATCTTTATTGATTTTGTCATGTTTTCCAGTTTAGAGTTCAGAAAACCAACTTCTCCTTTAAGCTCAGAGATCTCCTCTTCATGTGCCTCCTTCTCAGCCTCCAGATTTGCAATGACCTTCTTCAGTTGTGCTTCTTGCTGAAGAATCTTCTCACTTTTGATGCATAGTTTTCTATAGGATATAGCAAGCTCATCAAAAGTGATTTCACTATCTGTATCACTTGAATCTTCAGCAGATTCAAATCTCCCAGTGAGTGCATTCACATCTCTGTCAGAATCACTTTCTTGTTCACTCTCTGTATCATCAGACCGACATACAGAAAGTCCTTTCCTCTGCTTCTTGAGATGAGTGGAACATTCAGCTTTGATGTGTCCATAGCCTTCACACCCATGGCATTGAACTCCTTTGCTGTGACTGGGCTTTTCCTCTGACCTTTTCTGGTATTCACTACCTTTCCTGATGTCGAAAGGGATGTTCCGGACATGTGGTTTCTGCCTCCTGTCCATTCTGTTCAGCACTTTGTTGAACTGTTTTCCAAGGAGCACAACTGCTTTAGTCTGACCTTCATCAGTATCCAGGTCATACTCATCTTCTTCTCCTTCATCATTGGACACGAACGCCAAGTTCTTGCTCTTCTTTTCAGTCCTATCCGAGAGTCCTAGCTCAAAGGTTTGAAGGGAACCAATGAGTTCATCTACTCTCATGTTGCAAATGTCTTGGGCCTCCTCTATTGCAGTGACTTTCATGTCAAATCTCTTAGGCAAAGATCTGAGGATCTTTCTCACCAGCTTTTCATCTGTCATCCTCTCTCCCAAGGCAGTGCAAGCATTGGCAATTTCAAGAATGTTCATGTGGAAGTCATGAATACACTCTTCCTCCTTCATCTTCAGATTTTCGAATTTTGTAGCCAATAGTTGCAATCTGGACATCTTCACTTTGGAGGTTCCTTCATGAGTGGTTTTCAGGATCTCCCATGCATCCTTGGCCACTGTGCATGTGTTGATCAGTCTGAAGATATTCTTGTCAACTCCATTGAATAGAGCATTCAAGGCTTTGGAGTTTCCAAGTGCCAATTCGTCCTCTTCTTTTGTCCAGTCTTCTTCTGGCTTCAATCCATCAGTGGGCTTTCCTTCTGTGTCCAGCATCTTGGGATGTTCCCAGCCTTTGATGACAGCTTTCCAGGTTCTGCTATCCAGTGATTTGAGGAAGGCCACCATCCTTGCTTTCCAGTATTCATAGTTGGTTCCATCCAGAATTGGTGGTCTGTTCACCGGTCCTCCTTCTTTCTCCATGTTCATCAGAATTTATCTCCCTAGATCTCACTCAGTGATTTCGAGTGCCTGCTCTGATACCAATTGAAATTCTGATACTGGGGACAGATGTCGTACCGGATGTCACGACATCACGCTTCAGAACATGCAGATTATATTTGACTGTATGAACTGATTAAACAAGTAAATAACACAAGAGAATTGTTAACCCAGTTCGGTGCAACGTCACCTACATCTGGGGGCTACCAAGCCAGGGAGGAAATCCACTAAAATAGTGTTAGTTCGAAGATCTAACAGCCACTGTTTACAACCTTTTCACCTAACCACTACCCGTGCAACCTCTACCTAAGAGCCACTCTTAGATATGAGAACCCCTCTCACTCCCTCTCAATCACTCTCCCGTGTTTACAATTAAATCAAATACACACCAGAGATTGCTCTCTGAACAAAAGAGATCAACTCTACACACTCAGGTCCAACACTTGATGTTAGGGTAACATCAAGGTGGCTCACAAAACACTCAAGTCCCAAAACTCACAAAATAACTCTTCAATCCCGGACTTGGTACAGAACTCGTGCAGCCTTCATGTTTAAATAGCAGTGTGCGTATCTGGGCTGCAACAACTTGAGCTGGATGAGATCTATCATTTTCCTGAAAATCTGCACTTAAAGATCTAAAAGATACAGTTTGATCTTTTAGTTTTTATCTTTAATCTCTAATCCCTGAACGAACTATTCAAGTTTGTAATTCGAACTTTAATTATCTTTTAATTCGTTCCTAAAGATAGATCGCCAAATCTGTTGCTAACTGCACATTAATCTGTTAAAGATATAACAGATTTATGTGTCCAGTATTTTCGGGCAGGATGTCCTGGACATTGTATCCGACATCGTGGATCCTGCATATTAATCTGTTAAAGATATAACAGATTTATGTGTCCAGTATTTTCGGGCAGGATGTCCTGGACATTGTATCCGACATCGTGGATCCTGCAGCTTCAATTCTTCATTTGACATTTTGTCTTGCCTTGTGCATTGTGCAGCCCAATCTGATTCCTTGACATAGCGTTGGACATCATGTGCAGCAACTCCAGCTTTCCTTCATTGTCTAAGTGCTTATGTTTTAACAAAATTTTAGCCAATCTTTTAAAGCTCAGTAAAGCTAAGCACTAACACTCTTGTTCTCTCTTTTCTCTCATTCTGATTTGGTCATCACACACTTCTCTAGGGGATAGAGGTTTAAGAGTAAACAAGGAAGATTTGGCTATTCGTCTGTAGAGCTCTTCTTTGCTGCGGTTCAACAAACGTTGCATTTGTGTACTCATCGCGTCCAGAAATAAGCACTGAGATCCGTCCAGTTGATGATATACACCACCATTGTCACCAGCTCTTGCCATGATTAAGGAACAAAGAATTTTGCAGTAAATTAAAAAAAAAAATTCAGGACCTCACCACACTCTACTCACATTTTTCTCTCTTTGATGGTAATTCACTCGTGTTTGATGCTCTCAATATAGGCTTTTGTGTGATGTTTTCACTCTTGCCTTTTACCACTCACTCCCTCTTAAGTTCCTGGATGAATTAAATGAGACACACATGGTATATAATAGGAAAGACAGTTCAATTATCACAGACTGTGTAGCAGATTTAATTTGGATAACAAATCATATTTGATTTTGGTTAACATATTAGACTTGATTTGGATTTAGATTTGATTTGGATAACAGATTAGACTTGATTTGGATAACATATTGGATTTGATTTGGATAACAAATTAGACTTGATTTGGATAGCAGATTGGATTTGATTTGGATAACAGATTAGATTTGATTTGATTTGGATAACAAATTTGGATTTGATTTGGATAATAGATCAGATTTGGATAACAAATTAGATTTAATTTGGATAATAGATATGATAACAAATAAGATAAACAGATATGACAAGTAAACTTCAAATCCTCATAACTTTTGCTACAGTTGTCCGTTTGAGGCCCACTATATATCAAAACGCTCAAATTTTAGTGGAGAATCTAGATAAGGGGATTTGATCCACGATTTTCTTTCCAAAAAAGCACCTCTAAATGCCTCAATTTCGGGTTCAAAGATCAAACACCCAATTTTATTTTTTTTTCAAAATTTCTGCAACTTTTTTTTTTTACACAAAGTGTGAAAGACACAAGAAACAAGAACAAGAACATGACAAGAACAAGAACACAAATAACAAAACACAAGACGCAAACAAGAACGAAACAAGATGTAAACAAAAACACAAATAACAGAACAAGGACAAAAGCACGAACCTAGACAAATTACAAAGAGAAAAAAAAATAGGATAGGATAGAACCTGTATCAAGAGCCGAAGCTCTGATACCAGATGATGTGAACCTGAATAGGAGCGAATCGTTTGATACAGGCTACGAAGATTTGGATGAAGCCACTTCTGATGAAGGAAGATAAGTCAGGGTAGACGCCAGAAGAATTACCTTGATAAGTTTGATATTGGTTCAACAAGGAACCCAGAGAGAAGCTCTCACCAAATTTTATCAAATGCCAAAAGTTTCTTTATTGAAAACCAAAAACCAATACTTACAGTGTATCTGAACAAAAGATAAAAATAGACATGGGCCTTCTAAACAGTTTGGGCCAAAATTACAATAAATAAAAATTATAACTAAAAACATATTTAACTTGGGCCTTTAAATTAGTTTGGGCCTTCAGCAACAATTTATAGTCTTGATAGTGTCTCTGCCTCTGGGCCTTCATCCTTCTCCACTCGGGGGCTTTATCCTTCTCCACTTTGGCCTTCGTCCTTCTCCACTTCGGCCTTTAGCCTGTATTTGGTCAGTTTCAGGATTCTCATCAGTGTCTCCTCAAAGAGGTTAGCTAAGAAAGAAAGTCATTTTGCATTGCCACACCTCTTGATCTTGAGGTTATTCCTCAAGTAAAGGAGTTATTGGATGAGGGTTTGGTTCGTGAGAACTTAAATCCTTGTGCTTTGTTGGTGCCTATAATAGGTATTATTAGGCACCAAATCCCTAAGATAGGTGGTATGATGAATGTGTTGAGTGGTGCAACCTTCTTTTATAAAATCACCCATGCATCCAACATCTTCATGATTCGTATACATAGGGACCCATTAGGTAGGTTTTTTGTTATTTTTGGTTTTAATACAAACCTAGGTGCTCATATGGGACACCTTAGGTTTGTCGTAGTTTTTGGTAGGAGTAATCAACATGAAAATACAAAAAAATGTATGTTTTATTGCATCACTTTCCTTAATTTTTTAAATAGTAATCAAGGGGTTCCCATGGACCTTTAGAGAATAAAGGTCATTCCTGAGTGGCCCACTCCACCAAGTATAAGGGAAATTTGAGGCTTCCATGACATAACAAACTTTTACAAAAGGTTTGTCCCATATTTTTCTATACTTGTAGCACCACTCTTTGAGTTGATGAGGAATCATGTTTCCTCGTGGGAAGATGCCCAGGAAAGGGATTTTCAGACTTTACCCTACTTTAACATACCCAACACCACTAGTATAGAAAAATATGGGACAGAGATGCAGGAGAAGGCCCTAGGGTTCTCGTGAGCCTTAAGATAGATTTTGTTCTCATGAGCCTTATGAGTCTACTTTTCTTTGTAAATATTAGAATAGGTTTTCCTTTTTTTGGGCCTTGTATTTTGGCCATTTTAGGTTTGTACGGTACCCTACAAATTAAGGACACCCTACCCTACAATTTAAGAGTACTGGTATTATAGGGTTTTAACCTTGTATTTCAGGGAATTTTGAGTAGTCTTTATAGTAGAGACTTTTTTGTATTTTCATGTATTTGGGGGGGAGGGGTGAGCTTAGCTATTGGAAGGGGGTGTGTTTCCATGGGGGTGAGCTTAGCTATTTGAGGGGTGTAACACTTGCTTCCCAAGGAAGCTTTCTCCCTTCATGTATTTGGCATGGGGGTGAGCTTAGCTATTGGAGGGGTATAACACTAGATTCCCAAGAAGCTACCTAGGCTATAAATAGAAGCATGTATAACACTTGTTGTAACTTTGATGAATGAGAGTCTTGTGAGACACACTTCAAAGTTCAACTTCTCTCCCTTTCTTCCTTCAATTTTCCACGCCACTTTCTCTTTCTCCCTCTCTCCCTTTCATTCTCTTCCTCCATTGAAGCTTCTTCTTCCATGACTTCTTCCCTAGTGGATGGCGTCTCCTCTCACCTCTTCTCCTTTATCTTCCGCTACAACGCCATGGCTGAAAATCATCATTGAAAGACCTCATTGAAGCTCAAAGATCTTGCCTGCATAAAAGCTTCTCAAGCAAGCTTCCATCATACTCTCCCACTAGGTTATAAGCACAAATATCCTTGTAACTATAACCAATAAACACACATTACTCAAATCTAAATTCAAGTTTATGTTTATTACATGGCTTGAGGAATGGATAATAGGTAGGGCCAAAGGTTCTAATTTCTTGGTAAGCAGGTCTTTGATGAAACAATGTTTTAATTGGAGTGTTGTTATTCAAAGTGGGAACAAGGAGTCTATTTATTAGATATGTGACAATTTGGAACGCCTCTCCCCCAAATTTTAGAGTTCGTTTCAGTTATGTGTTTGTGTTTTCTTTTTGTTTTCTTTTTGCTTAGCCATTTTGCTCATGAGTATACAGACAACTAAAGCAATGAATGATGCCGAAACTATTAAGATATTTGGTAAAAGGATTGTACTTTTTCCCCCTATCAAACTGAAAAGCTTTGATGGTAGTGCCAAGTTGATTTTCTATCATGCTTTTGAAATGGATAAAGAAAAAAATGGCTTGAGATTTTGTATGCAGGAGATAAATTCAAGTAAATTTTGAGTAGGCATCAATAAAGTGAATATAATATCTACTACCATTGGTTGAAGGTATAGGTGCTAGACCCCATCTATTGGAATGCACAAGTTGTGGGGGTTGTTTATAAGTTCTTAAAAAGTAATAAAAAGATAATTTGTAAGATTTGGCTATACAACAAAATTTACAAACAAAACTAAGTTTATTAATAGTGAAAGGAATTTTACATTTGTTTAGAACAAGAGAAACTACTTTGGATGAGGCACGACCTAATCTAGCATGTCAAGTGGATAGAAAAGTACTATTGTTTGAATTATAATGTGTAGAGATTTGATTACAAAGTTTGGTTCTAGAATTACACAGAAAACTAGGAGTCAAACTACTAAAATGCAAACTACAAACATAAAGGGATTGTTTTGAATGTTGATATCATCAAAGGCATAGAGACTATCTTTTAGCTTGCCTTCCAAGAGGACTTGCTTAGTTTCGTGAGATTTAACAAGGCATTTATTAGCATGAAATTTAAAGTAAACTTTGTTTTCTTTAGCAAACTGAGAAATACTTAATAAATTTTTTGAAATATTAGGAGCATGCAAAACAAAGGCCTAAGGGCATTTTTGGAGAAAGAGAGGAGAATTTACCAATGTGTCTTATAGTGGTTGTTGATCCATTGACCATAGTTGCACTTCTAGCAAGTTGTTCATTTTTTGTTTTGTGAAACATAATCATCTTGATATTGGGAATCAAAGATGTGATAATAGTTGAGTGCAATGTGGCCAAATTTGCCACACTTGACATTGTTTGTTACCAACTTCATTGTTATATCTTCCTCTACCTCTTTGGTTCGTGTACTGGAATCTACCTGCTCTATTGTTGGACCTTCCTCAGTCACGATAAGGATACTGATTTTGGGTCAAATTAACTTGCATATTCTGCATGGATAGGACATTAGACTCTTGTTGTTTTTGTCTCTCTAGATGATCTTCTTGAGACATTAGCAAAGTCTCTATTTCATCAATAGTGTAGGGTTAGGTTATTGACATAATAGATGTTACAAATGGATCATATTCAGAAGGCAATCCATTTAAAGTTACCCCAATATGATCTTCAACATTGACGGGAGAGCCTACGGCAGCTAAGGTGTCTACAATCTTCTTAATAGATAGAAATAACTCATTCACAGAACCTATTTTCTTGGCATTTATGAATTACATCTTCAATTGAATAACTTTGGCTCTAGTTTGAAAAGAAAAAAAGATTTCATGTTTCTGCCAGATTTGGAAAGAATACTCACTTCCAAGTGGGTTTTAGCTTGTAATTGCTAGATTTCTACTATTTAATATGACTTCATCTTTATACAATTCAAATTTAGTAATTTGGTTGGATGATTTAGGAAAAATAAAAAATCTTTTTATGATTTGTTGTTGTTCTAAATTTCAGTTTCTCATGTCCCCCCTTTTTGTCAAGGACTACTTATTTTACCTAGATGATGTGAGAAGGCAAATGTTTGATGACACACATTTTCACAATTATCTACTTAGTATGTTTTCTTGTCTAGATCTAGAATTATCAAGGGTTTTCTATTTACCTTGTTGACTTGTCTAGAAGCCTTCAAGAAACTTATAGGAAATCAATTGTTACTAATCCTTTGTGTTGCCTTAACAATAGGATTCGTTGATTCTCCTCAAAGCAACCAATATGGAAGCATTTGAGCTTACCGGTAAATTTGGATAAGATTTTTTTAACCATGTTATATGTTATTTGTACAAATAAAATACATTACTATTTATGGTGTTGGGTGATATCTCAGGTACGATGTTGTTGGGTTCAATTAGGTACCTGAGACTCGATTGCTTTACAAGTTTTATGGGACCAACAAGAGACTGATGAATAATTATGATGTTGGGTTTATGGAGAAAAGGGACTTTATGTTTTGTACGGTGGAAGTGTGAAAAGTGGTGAAAAAATAGGTTCTACAAGTGTGAGGGTGATTTGGCCAATGATGATTGTGGGGTTTACGTGAAGAGTGTTGGGGACCCAGCCAAACTGTGAAAGCTATGTTTGGTAACTCAAATTTTGCACAAATTTATTTGCACAAGTGCTTTATCAGTTACAGGTTTCATCTTAAGAGAATGTGTAGTATGCCATCTTCTCAAGGTAGAAAAACATGCAATGTAAATGATCTGCTCGATGTTAGTCAGAGAGATGGAACTCAACTTTTGTGAACAATTCTAGGCATGATTTCTTTTCCTCATTCTAAATTTTATTCTTTGGATATTACTAACTATTTTGGTTTACTTGCATTTTTTTAATGTCATTTTTCTGTTGAATTTTGTTTAAATTAATTAACAACTATCATTTGAAACAATATTCACTTGTAACTGTAATCTTTCAACTATCATTTGATAGGTGTGGTTCTTTGTCTGATATATTGTTTTAGTTATTTCACAATCAAAACACTAGATGTAAAAGAAGGAGGGAGCTAGATCTGTTCTTTGTTCCATCATACATCTAATGCGCTCGCATGATATGTGGCCTTAACTACAAAGAAATTAACCACACCTTTGTCAAACTAATTAACTAATTCTAAATTTTATTCCCTCATCTTGGACCTTTATTTTTTGGGGCTTACATTAGTAGCAATAACATAAATCCATTTGACAGGAACATGTTACTATTATATTATCAAATCAAATAGAATTTTCATTCCATAATGTCATTGATTATAGTCAGATATCAACAAATTGACCATCCAGTCGAATAGGTCTTGAATAATATTTGGAATCTATATGTGGTTGAAACACACCTCCTAGTTCAACAAACGATTTCTCTCGTGCATATTTTAGCTTTAAATCTAATTTATTTGTTTTGTTTTGGGCAGAAGAAATTAGCTCATGGTTAACTAAAGAATGAAAATACTATGTAATATTTACTGGATCATATAAACACATTTTTGTCATCATCAATTTAGGTCTATGTCTTGGACCAGAGTATTAAGGAAAATTAAAGAATGAAATATACACTACTACAAAATGTAGATTTAACATTACTAGGTTAACATCAGTTTTTGATAAAAACCGATGTAAAAAAAATGTAGTGGCATAATTGTAAATAATGTGAGTTCGTTAGCATCGGTTTTTGAAAAATCGATGTTAACAAAGTCATGTTATCATCAGACACGTTAACATCGGTTTTTGAAAAGTCGATGTTGATGTAATAGCATTAACATCAATTTTTCAAAAAATTGATGTTAGGAAATTATTAGTTAACATTGGTTTTCTCCTAAAAAAATCGATGTTAACATTAACATCACTTGGTTAACATCGATTTTTTAGTAAAAATCGATGTTGAACCTACATTTAAAAAAATATGAACCAAAGCCTTATTTTCTCACGTTCTCGTCTTCTCCGTCTCAGCACCCTTTTCACCTCCACTTTTAGCATCTCTGTCTCAACTCCCTACTTGTAAAAGCAAGTCTTAGAACTCCAGTCTTTGCACTCCGATGTCGACGTCTTCCGCCACCATGACATCTCACGTCTCTGTTAGGTACCAACCCTTTCTATTTGGTTTCTTTGCGACGCCAGGTACATCTCGTGCCAGGTACCTTCCCTGCCGCAGCGATGTCGGCTTGAGCATTTAATGTTTTGTGTTTGCTAACAATCACACTTATAGTCTCATCATTGCTTAGGCTCAATGGGAGGGGCTCCTCCATAGAGTAACTACCCACGACTTTCTTAAAAAGTGGCACATGAAACACTGAATGGATTTTAGTTGTGTCGAGCAGCTGTAACTTGTAGGACACTTTGCCTACTTGCTCCAGCACCTTGAAAGGACCATAGTACCAGGGAGCAAGTTTAGGATTGATGTAAGCTCCAAAAGAAAGTTGACCATAGGGTTAAAGCTTCAAAAAAGCTCATTCCTCTAACTCAAATTTCTCCTCAGTTCGCTTCTTATCAGCTTGGGCCTTCATCCTACTTTGAGCATGAGCTAACTTGTATTTTAATTGAGTGAGGGCTTCATCATGATCCTACAACACATGTCGCACACCTTCCATTTGAATCATCCAGGCAAGAAACAATGAATCACCGTGGGTTTCCTACCATAGACTACTTCAAAAGGGGTCTTTTGTATTGAGGTGTGGAAATTGGTGTTGCACCAATACTTAGACCATAAAAACTAGTGTATCTAATGCTTAGGTAGATTATCAATAAAACACCTAAGGAAAGTCTCCTAGCAGCAGTTTACTACCTCGGTTCAGTTGTCAGTTTGGGGATGGTACGTTTTACTCATCTTTATAAATGTTCCTTAGAGCTTGAATAGTAAATTCCAAAGAGAATTGACAAAAATGGGGTCGCGGTCACTAAGAATGGAGGTAGGAACTCCATGTAAGTGAACAACTTCCCTGGTAAAGATTTCAATCAATGACCTTGTTGAGTAGGGATGCTTAAGGGGAATGAAGTGGTTGTACTACGATAATCGATCGACCACGACCAAAATGGCCTCATAGACTTTCTATTTCGAGAGTCCCATGATAAAACCCATAGAAATTTCTTCCCAAATTTGTTAAGGAATGTTCAAGGGTAGGAGGAGCCGTCTTGGTGCTACAACCAAGTACTTTTGCCATTGACAAGTGTCACAACCCATCACATATTGTTGTACTATTCTTTTTGTACCAAACTAGAACAAATAGGTAGTGAATCTTTTGTAAGTTCAATAATAACCCAAATGACCCCCTTAGGGTGTTTCATGGAATTCCTCAAGCATTTGGGGTATCCAAGTAGAAGTAGAAGACAACACGAGTCTACCCTCATAAAACAATGCACCTTGTTTGTAGGAAAACCCTGATTCATACTCCTTCCCTTGCTTCAAGTCTTCAATAATGGTTAGCAATTTGGCATCTTGATGAACCTCGTCCAGTATTGCCTTGAGGCCCTCCCAATTAGGATAATGGATAATTTTATGGAATTCAACCTCCTCATACATGTGTGATAAAGCATCTGTGCCCTTATTCTCAAGCCCTAATTTATATTCGATATCAAATCGATATCCCAGTAACTTAGCAGCCCAATTTTGTTGGTCCATGGTTGTGACACATTGCATGAGTAATTGCTTGAGACTCTTTTGATCAATGCGAACAATAAACTTTCTACCCAATAAAATATGGTTTTCAATGTTGGATTGCCATTGCTACCGCTAAATTCCTTCTTATAGGCAAACTTATCCAAATTTCAGTCACCCAACGCCTTGCTAAAGCTATGGGTTTACCATTCTAAATCAAAATAGCCCTTATGCCTTGGCCCATAGCATCACTCTCGATCACGAATTCTTCCTCAAAATTTGGCAATGCTAAAACAAGGGTCGTTGTAAGTTGCAGCTTGAGCCAATCAAAAGTTGCTTGCACCTTTAGATTCCACTTAAATGCATCATTCTTGGTTAAATTAGTGAGAGGTTTAGCTCATTTTCGATAATCCTTGATAAAATTCTTGTAGTAATCAGTAAAGCCCAAGAACTCTTAACTCCCTTCACATTTCGAGGGATTGGCTAATCCTGAATGCTCTAGACTATCTTGGGATCCACCAAGACCCCATGTTAAGAGATGATGGTCCCAAATATTCCACCTCCCCTTGCGCGAACAAACATTTTTTCTAGTTCACTATCAATTGATGCTACTGTAACAACGTAAGGACTTCCTCTAAATGCTTCATGTGATTCTCCCAACAAGTTTTGTATATGAGTATATCATCAAAGAAAACTAAGACTGTCCTTCTCAACATTGGACGAAAAACATCATTCATCAAGGATTGGAAAGTGGAGGGAGCATTCATCTAACCAAATGGCATCACCATATATTCATAATGGCCTTTATGCATGTAGAATGTTGTTTTATGGACATCACTCTCCGTGACCCTCACTTGATGGTATTTGAATTTGAGGTCCAACTTGGAGAAAAACCGAGCATCGCGCAATTCATCAAGCAGCTCATCAATAACCGAAATGGGAAACTTATTAGGAGCGGTCACCTTGTTAATAGCGTGACAGTAGACACATATATGCTATGTGTCATCTTTCTTCTTAACCAAGATGACAAGGCTGGAGAATGCACTTTGACTAGGACGAATGACCCTTGTTTTGAGTAGCTCTAAGACTTGCTTTTGAAGTTCATTTTTGTGGTTCTGAGGGTACCGATATGGCCTGACATTCACTAGACCTCATCCCTCAATTAGTGTTATGGCATGCTTCTGATCATATTTAGGTGGTAGTCTATAAGATTCTTGGAAAACGATCTCAAATAACATAAGCAACTTTTGTAATTGGTGTTCTCGCGCTTGAGACAACTCCTTCATACTATGTACCTACGGTAAAGAGACTTCTATGGACCATAGCAACCCTTCTACTGCTAGCTTGCATCAACTCAATAATGATTACAATGCCATATGTCCTTCATCGTGCCACCCTTCACCTTGTATTCTCACCCATTGGTCCTGCCATTTGAACTTCATGATTTGATTGACCCAATCGAACAACATGTTCCCTAAGGGTGCTAGCCATGCGATTCCCAAAATCAAATCAACCCTTTTCAAATCAAGCAACATTATCTTTACTTGAATGTATAAAGCCCCTATTTCCAAATTAATACCAGGGCATATTCCTTAAGCTTGCACCTTAAACCTATCTCTTAACCTTATCTACATTGGTTTCATAGCCTTTACCGACCAACCCATTTTGTGCTTCAATCAACACGAAATGAAGTTAAGTGTTGCACTGTTATCCACCATAAATAAGATAAGAACACCATTGAGTCGGGCTAGGACCTTCATTGTTTGGAGTTTTTGTCCAGGATACCCCATTGCAGTCCTTAAAAACAACATGATGCACTCTTCCTCTTCCATTTCAGTCTCAGATTCATCATTGATTACCACCACGTTGGCCTCTCCTTGGGTGTCGTCACCCTTTTCCACCAACATGATCATGAGTTGACGATCGGGATAGAGGTGGTTGGCATGTCATGAGCCTCCACATTTGTAACACAACCCTTTATGATAACGCTCCACTACCTCCTGGAATGAAAGATGGCAAACTCAACGATCCCTAGGTGTTGTGTACAACATTGTTCTCCCCCACTCTCAGGTTTGAACCTAGATCCAGTACCTCATTCTCGGTTTGGACAGTTTGAGCCCACATCCACTCCATGATGTTGACCCGGCCCATTACTACCATTGTGCCTAATTGGACCAAAATGACCCAACTGGGCCATCTTGTTTCCTCCTTAAAACCCATCATTGTGAAACCAAGACCAATTTCCTCATTGTTCTTACAACACCAATTCCATTGTCCTGGCTAAATTGATCGGTCGTGACCTGGATAACGGTCCCAACATCCGCAAGCTACATACACGATCCTTGATCCTATCTTTCAATCAATGCACAAAGTACCCAAAATATTGGTCATTGGGCAATCGTGGTACCTGAGTTGTGAGATGCTCTAATCCTTGGCATACTCCTCCATGCTCCCTTCTTGTTGGATTGTAGCCAAATACTCCAAAACATCACCTTCACCATACTTCCATAATGCTCAAGCAGCTCACTCTTGAACTCGTCCCATGTCAAACACTTTTGCTCATCAAGGAGAGATTTGAAAATATGAATCGTAAGACCTTCCATACATAGTTGGGCCAGATTGACCTTCACCTCATGTGAGGTTCCTTGATTGTTAAAATAGACCTTAGCACGACCAATCCACCCCACAAGGTCATCATCGTTGAGCATGAGTAATCAACCTTCTTCGCAGATTGTCGGAATTCGTCAAACGAGTCTTTGTTTACCACTAATGAGGATTGAGGGCATAAACTATTGCCTTCTTGTTCCCTAACCTTTTTTAACAACTCAAGCAACTTGGCATGTTTCGCATCTACCTTGAGTTGCATTTCTAGTGCAACAACCTTAGCTTCAATCTTCTCCAGTGGCATTCGCTAATTCCGTCACCCAAATACTTCCTTTGATACGCAAAATCCAACAAGTTGGACCAATTTGTTAGAGACTAGAAACACAATTAAGAAAAAATAACACAATAATATGAAGGAATGAGTGTATTATTTCTAACTCAAGAAGGAACAATACAGAAGGAATGAATTCCCCTGCCCAGAGCTCAACTCCTAGAAAGAGGTTATCCCTCTTATTCATAACAGAATGCATGAACTCCCAAAAAGATCATTTCTTTCTCCTCTCTCATTCCCTAAATACCCAACAATACCATCCTACTCCTTTGGAAATTCTGTGACCTGACTTGCCACCTCAGCTACCTCAACTCCTTTCTTTGCACCCCTATTCCTCCTACTATAAACCCTCCAGACTTTGGGCTTCTCACTAGGATCTAAACCCATACCCATGGCCCTATCACCATCCCTGTACATAAAAAACAAGTCACAACCACAAATATCCCCCCATTTAATTGTAACCAGCATACACAGTATAATCACATTGGAGCATAATCGAAATTGAAACTTTTAGACAAGTGGCCTCAGATATCTTAAGAATGGGGGTTGAATTAAGATATTGCAAACTATTTCCCCAATTAAAATTCTATTTCACTTTCTATGCAAGTTACAAATTCCCTTAAAAATAAACTATTAAATAATGATTCAAATAGAACAATCTGAATATAAATATAAAGCAATAATAAATAAAAGAGTTTAAGGGAATCAATACAGATAAAATAATGAAGTGGACAAAGATCAATTATAAGTCATAACCAACCAAAATCATAAATAAGTCATAACCAAAATATAATCCAAACAGTCATAATTCAAAACCACATAGAATCTAAACATAAAAGACTAAAGTCCAAATACTAAAAGATAAATAGAGTGCAGAAAATGATAATCTAAATAGCATAGCCAAAATACACGGCTTATAAGAAACATAGAATTATAAACTAAATTCTAAGAAGGTGGAGGTGGTGGTGGAAGATCAAAACTCTGACGAATGTAACCCACATCTTCTTTAAGCTGTGTGAGACGGATATCCATTCCGGCAAAGTGAGTATCCAATGAGTCGAAACGTTCACCAACATAAGAATGAAGACCCCGTAACTCGGAAAAAACTTCAGTCATGAGGGCTGAATCATCTCGCTGAGGAGGAGGAGAAGGAGTACGCTCATCTTGAGGAGGAAGTGCATCTTTCTTCAGCCATTGACCATTCTGATCCTTACGGTATCCAAAAGAAGTCACTGCACCAGCACCAATAGCAAAGGAGCGCTTGACTTGAACAAATGGTTCATCATCAAGCGGAATTTGAAAATGACGCAGAAACAGAGTTATCAATTGAGGGTAAGGGAGAGGTGCATTGGCCCGTAATGCCTTATGCATTCAGTACCGAACCAAGTGAGCCCAGTCGATCTGACGACCGGTAAGGAAAGCCCACATCAAAATCAAATCCTCCTCAGAGGCTTGAGCCAAATTTGAAGATCGGGGAAGCAAAATTCTAACAATTATATAGTGCATGATGCAATTATCAAATGTCAATGATCCGGCCAACAATTTACCGGTCATTTTAGCCTGGTCATTGCAAACCATGCGGCGAGCATCATGACTAGAATAATCAAATTTTCAGTCATCAACAATGGTGCCCTCAAAAGGTGCACCTTGACTGGGTAAGTGAGTCAAAGAAAAGAACAATGATTGATCAATGATCATGGGAATACCATGCACCTCAGAAGAAATAATGTCATCCTGAATTTTTAAATTGCAGTAGAAGACCTTGACAAGTTCAGGATAATATGTCAATTTTAAAGACATGAAATCAACCAAGCCAGAATTTTGAAACACTTGATAGCAATCAAATGTCTCAACATTAAAGAAATCTATATCTAGGTACTTAGGGTCTAAAATGATCCTAGAAGTAAATTGAGAAAGGTACCGTAGACGTTGATCATCGGAAGAAAACATATTGGATGATCTTGGAGATGAAAAAGATGGATGGGTAGGTGTTGTGGGTGCTTCGGATTGTCCGTGGCGGCGATGGCCAGCAGCAGCAGCGGTGGAGGATGATCCCTTTCTCTTCTTCAATGATTCTGCCATTTGATGAAGTTTTAGTGAATTTCAATTGATGGAATTGAAAGAGTAGTGAAAAAGAGGAAAATTGGGCTTTACGGGACGTGTTTTGGTGAAGAATTGAGGAAGATATGAAGGTTTGAAGATTTAGGGATGAAGGAGGCACGAGGAGGAGCTTTGGCTGCGTAGCAAGACTGGTTTCATAGGTATTTATAGAGGAGGATGAGTTTTAATCGATTACAAGGTGTGGTAATCGATTACAGGAGTAGTAAGCCTTCTGGTAATCGATTACAGGCTGCCTGTTCTTGTGTAATCGATTACACTGAATGGTAATCGATTACCAGAGCATAAACTAGGCTAGTTTCTCTAAAAATTAGCTATGTCTATGCTAAATACATCTAATACTATCAATCATCACTACTAATGCATTTAATTCAATCATTCAAACATCAAACACACAATAATTCATAAAGCCTATCATAATAACAGGAATTTAAACAAAATCAAGCAAAGTAACATACTTAACACAAACAAATAAAAATAAATTAATCAATCAATCCTTATTTTTCTAAATCACTAACATCTAAGAGGCCTAATTCCCTTCTAATAGAGAAGAATGTTTCTTTGGGGAGAGGTTTTGTGAAGATATCAGCAAGTTGATTCTTAGTATCAACAAATTCTAACACATAATCTCCCTTTAGAACATGATCTCTTACAAAATGGTGCCTAATTTCTATATGTTTAGTTCTAGAGTGTTGAACTGGATTTTTGGAAAGATTAATTGCACTTGTATTATCACATCTAATAGGTATATGGTCAAGAAGGATTCCACAGTCAGAAATTTGTTGCTTCATCCATAAGATTTATGCACAATAACTGCCGGCAAAAATATATTCTGCTTCAGTAGAGGATAAAGCAACACTATTTTGTTTCTTACTATGCCAAGAAACTAGAACAGAACCAATGAACTGACAAGTTCCACTTGTGCTCTTTCTATCTGTTTTAGAACTGGCAAAGTCTGAATCAGAATATCCAATTAAGGTGCATGTGGAATTTCTAGGATACCATAAACCTATGTTCATAGTGCCTACTAAATATCTTAAGATTCTTTTAACAGCACTAAGATGTGATTGTTTAGGATTTGATTGAAATCTAGCACACATACACACACTAAACATTATATCAGGTCTGCTAGCAGATAAATAAAGAAGTGATCCGATCATACCTTGATATTGCTTAACATCTATTGACTGACCGGTTTCATCTTTATCTAGATAGCAAGCAGTGCTCATTGGTGTAGCCATGTGCTTAGCATTTTCCATGTCGAATTTGTGGATTAACTCTTTGCAATACTTGGATTGATTGACAAAGATACCATCCTTGGTTTGTTTAATTTGCAATCCAAGAAAGAAATTAAGTTCTCCCATCATTGACATTTCAAACTCACTTTGCATGTCATGGGAGAATTCCTTGCACAATAATTCATTAGTGGATCCAAAAATAATATCATCTACATAAATTTGAACTAATAAAATATTATGTGATTTTCTCTTTATAAAAAGAGTAGTATCCACTTTTCCTCTAGAGAAGTCCTTTTTCTAAAAGGAACTTACTTAGACGCTCATACTAAGCCCAAGGGGCTTGTTTCAAGCCATATAAAACCTTTTTCAATTTATAGACATGATTTGGCTTATCCAATATTTCAAAACCTGGTGGTTGTTCAACATATACTTCTTGAATTAAGCCATTTAGAAAAGCACTTTTAACATCCATTTGATAAAGCTTAAAGTTCATTATGAATGCATATGCTAAGAGCATTCTAATGGCTTCTAATCTAGCAACTGGAGCATATGTTTCTTCATAATGTATACCTTCTTCTTGATTATATCCTTTTGCAACTAATCTAACCTTATTTCTAATGATTATTCCATGTTCATCTAACTTGTTTCTAAATACCCATTTTGTTCCTATGATGGTATAGTTTTTAGGTTTCTCAACAAGTTCCCACACATTGTTTATTTCAAATTGATTCAGTTCTTCTTGCATAGCAATTATCCAATTATCATCTATTATGGCTTCTTTTATATTTTTAGGTTCAATCATAGATACAAAAGCCATATTATTGCATAATTCTTTAAGAGAATGTCTAGTTGTTACCCCTTTCAAGATATCACCAATAATGCTGTCGAGGGGATGATCTTTTGAGGCTTTCCATTCTTTTAGAAGTTCATCATTTGAATTTGATTCTTCTTGAGGATCTTCATTGCTTCCTTTCCCTTTTCCTTTAGAATCTTGTCCATGAATATGAATTTGTTCTAAAGATTCTGCAATATCATCTAGTATATTCTTTCTTGATAGAATAGCATTAGATTCATCAAAAGAAACATGAATGGATTCTTCAATATTCATAGTTCTTTTGTTATATATTCTATATGCTTTACTTTGCAATGAATATCCAAGAAAGATGCCTTCATCAGATTTTGCATCAAATTTTCCTAGATTATCTTTACCATTATTAAGCACAAAACATTTGCAACCAAAAAAATGAAGATGTGAAATGTTAGGTTTTCTACCATTATATAACTCATATGGGGTTTTCTTTAAAATGGGTCTTATTAAGGCCCTATTCAAGATGTAACATGCAGTATTGACGGCTTCAGCCCAAAAATATTTTGGAAGAGAAGTACCCTTTAATAAAGTTCTAGCAATTTCTTCCAATGACCTATTTTTCCTCTCAACAACTCCATTTTGTTGAGGGGTTTTAGGTGTAGAAAAATTATGCTCAATACCATGTTCATCACAGAATAATTTAAAATCTTTGTTTTCAAATTCACCCCCATTATCACTTCTAATGGATGCAATCTTAAGATTTTTCTTGTTTTGTATAATTTTAGCAAGTTTCCTAAATGCTTGAAATGCATCACTTTTATGAGTAATGAATAATGTCCATGTAAATCTAGAGAAATCATCTACTATGACAAGAGCATAGTAATTTCCTCCAAAACTCATGGTTATAGATGGACCAAATAAATCCATATGCAATAATTGTAAGGGTTGAGTGGTTGAAACTATATTTTTGGGTTTGAATGAGACTCTAGTTTGTTTTCCCTTTTGACATGCATCACATAGTTTATCTTTTTCAAATTTTAATTTAGGCAAACCAACTACTAAATCTTTTGAAATTAATTTGTTTAAGTGATCCATGTTTATGTGAGCAATTCTTTTATGCCATAACCATGGATCATCATCTTTGCTAAGAAAACAATGATTGTTATCTAGTTTTAGGCTTAAGTCTATCATGTATACATTGTTGACTCTATATCCTACATGCTTTATATTAATGTCATGCTTATGTTCTATAAGACATTTATGAGAATCAAATGATACTAAATAGCCTTTGTCACATAATTGACTAACACTAAGTAGGTTGTGCTTAAGACCTTCAACAAGTAGAACATTTTCAATGGAGTTTGAAGAATTTGTACCTATTTTACCAACTCCAAGGATTCTACCTTTGTTGTTGTCACCATAAGTTACATGCCCGCTTTTCTTGGGAGAGATATGTGTAAACTTTGATGCATCTCCAGTCATATGTTTTAAACATCCGCTATCTATGTACCATTCCTTCCTCAAAGACACCTACATAATAAAGTTTTTGACTTAGGTACCCAAACTTTATTGGGTCCTTGTGTGTTAGTGTAGACTGAAGATCCTTTTGGGATCCATATCATTTTAATGTTGTTGTAGTTTTTCTTAAAATAACAAGTAGATATGCCATGCCCTTTTCTTCCATAGTAAAAACAAGTGATAGAACTAGAATTATATTTTTGTGTGGAAGTAAAGCGGTTTTTATGAAGTTTTTGTTGTTTTTCAGGTTTATATCCTATTCCAGCCTTATTAGAGACACATCTTTGTTTTCCTAATATGACATCTAAATTATTTTTACTATAAGAAAATTTTGCAAGTGAATTTTTCAAATCTTTAATTTCTTTTTCATATTTTCCATAACAACTGCAAGAATCAGATATTTTCTTGTCAGAAATACTAGAGATATGAACTTTTTCATTTGATTTAGAAATTGAAACTTCAGTTCTAAGATGATCTAATTCTTTATTTAATTTAGAAATTTCATTTTCTAAATCTGAAATTGTTTTCTTAGAAGATGAAACTAACTTTGCAAGTTTGATTGACTCTTTATGAAAATCAGCAAATGCATCTTGTAATTCATCAAAAGAAATGGAGAAGTTATTTGAAGATGTTACCTCTTCATCGCTTTCATAACTTTTAGCCATTAGACAGAGGTTTATCTCTTCATTTTCTGAATCTTTAGAAGATTCCATATCATTGTCTTCCCATGTGATGTACGCTTTCTTCATTTTCTTTTCACTTAAAATTTTCTTTTCAGATTTCTCCATCTTTTTCTTGAAGATAGGACAATCAACCCTCAGATGTCCAGGTTGATTGCATTCAAAGCATTTTGGAGTAGAAGATGAGATTTTTGTCCTTCTTTTAGATTTAAAATTTGGTCGCCTTTGACTTCCTCTGACTTTCAGAAACTTGTTGAACCTTTTTACAAAAAGGCTAAGATCATCATCTTCATCTAGATCAATTTTCTTATCACTTTCTTCTTGGATTGAAGATGAGGCTTTAAGAGCAATTCCCTTCTTTTTCTTGTCATTTTCTTCATGTTGATTTAATCTCAACAATTCCATTTCGTGTTCCTGTAACTTTCCAAATAGAGTAGCTAGAGTCATGTTAGATAAATCTCTTGATTCAGTTATGGCTGTTACTTTAGGTTGCCATTCTCTGCTTAGACATCTTAATACTTTGTTTATGAGATCTTCATTTTGAAAATCTTTCCCTAAGGCTGCAAGATGATTCACTATATGTGTTAACCTCTTTTGCATGTCTTGAATGCTTTCATTTGCATTCATCCTAAATAGTTCATATTCATGAGTTAATGTGTTTATCCTAGATCTTTTAACATCTGTTGTGCCTTCATGTGTTTCTTGTAAAGTGTCCCACATTTCCTTAGCACTTTTACAATTTGAAACACTGAAATATTCATCCATTCCCAGGGCAGATGTAATTATATTTTTGGCTTTTAAATTATATTGTACTCGTCTTTTATCCTCTTCAGACCATCTATCTCTAGGTTTTATTATTGTTGTGCTTCCACTTGTTGTACTCCCATCTATTGTGGTTCTATCTACTGTGGTGGGTATATAAGGCCCTATTTCTATGGCTTCCCAAATATTTAAGTCTATTGCCTCAATAAAAATTTGCATTTGGGTTTTCCAGTAGTGGTAACCCTCTCCATTAAAGATTGGAGGTCTATTGATTGAATTTCCTTCTAGAAATAAGAAGTTTGCTGAGGCCATTATTCTTAAAGCTTCTAAACTTTATACAAGAATGAAGCTCTGATACCACTTTTTAGACAAGTGGCCTCAGAAATCTTAAGAAGGGGGGTTGAATTAAGATATTGCAAACTATTCCCCCAATTAAAATTCTATTTCACTTTCAATGCAAGTTACAAATTCCCTTAAAAATAAACTCTTAAATAATGATTCAAATAGAACAATCTGAATATAAATATAAAGCAATAATAAATAAAAGATTTTAAGGGAAGAGAAAGTGCAAACTCGGATTTATACTGGTTCGGCCACACCTTTGTGCCTACGTTTAGTCCCCAAGCAACCCGCTTGAGAGTTCCACTATCTTGTAAAATCCTTTTACAAGTTCTGAACACACAAGGACAATCCTTCCTTTGTGTTCATAATTCTTTTACAACAAGAGACCCTCGGTCTCTCAATCCCCTTTGAGAATTTAGAAAGAAGAGAAGAATGAATCTCTCTTGAAAGAGATAGATTTTACAATTTGAGCACTCAATTAATTCCTTATTGAATTGCAAGTGTATTGGCCAAGGAATTCTTAAGAGGATGAAATGCTTTTGCTTTTTGAGATAATAAGACTTTTTGTTATGAAAAACTCTGAGCAAATTCGTGTTTCCAGTCACATATATATAGACCTTTGACGGTCATGTAAAAACCATTTGACAAGATGTGACTCTTAGAAATAATTTTCTGAAAATCTCCTCTGGTAATCGATTACAGGTTTTGTGTAATCGATTACAGGTTTTAAAATTTGAATTAAAATGTTTATTAACTGCTGGTAATCGATTACCAATATTGTGTAATCGATTACACAGTCTAAAATTTGAATTCAAATATTTAGTAGTTGTTGTAAACCATTTTTGGCCACTGGTAATCAATTACATCCTCTGGTAATCAATTACTAGAGAGTAAATCTCTTGAAAAAACACTTTTTAACTTAAATTACTTGGCCAAACCTTTTGCTATATCAATTAGGAATTCCGTTCCTAAATACTAGTGATCATCTTGATGTTGTGTCTTGTATTCTTGAATCATTGTCTTGAATTTAAACTTGAAAAGCACATTTGCATCATTTGCATCAAATCATCATGATCATCATCAAAACATCAAAGTCATTTGCTTCTACAGAAACCTAAGTGCAAGTGTTCATCATAACAAAGTTGTAACTTATTCATGAGATGTGAATTTTGTGTTCAATTGTTTTATGCAAAGAAAAAAAACTCTGGAAGCTTATTAATAATAGAGATATCAATACTTATAACAGATGCAACAATAGCTAAAACAAAGGGACATTAAAGATAGAACCCAAAGACATGAAAACAAAACCCAAAAAAAAGTGACATTGAAGACAATTAATAATTCCAACAAGGAAAGAAACAATCAATTAAGTAAAAAATCTAAGAAGAACCCATTACCGAATGAATTTTGTCATGATTCTTAATAATTAATGATTAAAACAAGAAAAAAGTAAAAACCCATTCAAGAAATTGATAAGATAGAAAGAAAATATAACCATTGGATGTATCTTTTAAATGAAGGGTTGAGATAATTTTTTCTTTTTTCTTTCTTTCCCAATTTAACCCTGCCTATTTCTCTCTTTGTGGTTCTTGGCACCACGTTCAACACCATACATCCTTCATAAGAATAGAAAATTGTTTGATTGAGTGTTAGAGAAGAGGAAATTGCAAGTGGAAGTAGGGGAAATTGCAAGGGAAAAATTGAGAAACACAAAAAACTTCAAAGTGTTATAATTCAAATAACCAACGACTATAATTTCTTTCTCGTGTCACCAAAGAATTGTTAAGCCCATTAACACTTAAGAAGAAGAAGAAAAAAACATTTAAGACAGTTGAATTCAAGTGTTTTCTACAATCAAAATAGAAAGAAACAATCATTAAAAAAAAAAGGATTCCAAAAATTGAAAAGAAAGACAAAAACATATAAAGCATTAAACTTTCTTTCTTTGACACCGATGACACATAGTTGTGTTTCTCTTTCGATTCTGTCCAACAGGTACGTTTGTTTCTTCTCTGCAGCATAGACATTCTAAATTTGGCTCTTGGAGTTGAGAGGTTTTGAATCAATGTAAAAGAAGAAAAAGAAGAAGATGTTCATTGTAAAGAGAGAGTGACAGACTTAGTCTAAGGCGTGTACAACTTAAATACATGTGCCGAAGTAATGCAACTGTCCAATTTTGTTGTGTGGTTGAGATGTGAATGTTGTTGTCTCTTCATGGGCCTTGTCTCCTAATATATAATTTTGACTACTCTTTAATTTTATTTTATTTGCATATATTGTATTTCATATTTTATCTCTATCTTTACATTAAATTTTAGTATTTTTTAAAAGAAATTCTCAATAATTTAAAACAACTTTATATCAAAATTTAAGTTATTTATTGTAATTACAAAATATAGTTTATATATTTGAAAAAAAAATATTACTCTTCCTAACTAACTCGCAGGTGCAACTCTCAAAAAGACATGATTACTTCCTAAAACTCAAGTATGTCTTTTACTTGTCGACATATAATTTCTAACAACCTTAACGGTTTTTATGTTTTTTCTAAATTCTCTTAACTTCTTAATTGTCTATTGCATTAACTCTAGTTTGACAACCAAATTCTCATAATCTTGGTACCAACTAAAAGGTGTGCTACAACTTGTACAAATTATAACACTATAATTTTTTGCTAAATTGCACTTTTGGTCCCCCACTTTAGCTTTAATTTCACATTTGGTTCCCTGGAAATTTAATTCACAAATTGGGTCCCTCTGTTTTATAAAATCCTGCAATGTTGATCCCAGATGCCTCAATTGGACGTTGACCGTTAAGCAACGACGTTGACTGCCATGTGTCAATGTCTGTTAGGCACCTTGAAACTGCATGCATCTTTTTACCCATCTGTGGTAAAAAAAATTTACATTGACAAAAATTCTAAAACCAATTTCTTAAAAATCCCTAACCCTAAAGCTTGGACGTTCAACAAACTGCAAAATAGGAGAGGTGCTTTAGAGATAATCCGCACTGCCTGAAGATCCCAATCAGTTTCCATGGTAGGATGATAAACCTGACACCTCAAGTAAGTCTCACAAGTAGCAGTACCCAACAACCAAAGCCTCCCAGCGCCATGTTAGTCGATGAATACGACTAACTTTTGTGTATAAAACTTGTGTATATTGTATCAAACTTTCCCAATTTATGGTTGTTTTGTAATACTATAAGTACTTTTTGTTAAATATAGGTAATAGATAATTTATACTTTTGTTTTGTGCCTTTAATAATCAATTTCTCTCAATTTCTGGTTAAATAGGCAACTTTGGCAAAGTGTTGTTTTTCACTCTTTCGCTAAGCCAAGCTGCTGGCTTAGCGAGAATTCGCTAAGCGCAACCTTCAGTGGCTAAGCACGAGGAATAATCCAGAAGAAGATGAGCTATCACGTTCGCTAAGCGCACTGCTCCAGGTCATCAAGTGCACCGCTTCAGCTCATCTGCTAAGCGAAACAAGCACGCGTAGCCAAAATCCACTTATGTGTGCTAAGCGATCCAGATCTGTGCTAAGCACACGAGCACAAAAAGGGCCACCTATTTAAGCCTGAAATCAGATTTGCAAAGGGAGTTTGGCACTTTTCTTGAGAAGCTCTGCATGCACGAATGTTCTAGAGAGAGAAAGGTCCAAGTTCCAGAGAGTTCTGAGAGATTTTGTTGTGTGAAGATCTGCAAAGACGCGAGTTCGAAGCGGAAGCCGTTCTGAGAGTTTGAGATGAGTTTGTGAGTGATTGTGAGATCCTAGAGGTGAAGGATAAATCCTCACCACTTGTGTTTTTACTGTCTTTCATCTTGTTCTTCTCTTTGTTGTAAAGGAGGTTTCTGGACTATGGAAAGCTAAATCCTCTGTTGGATCTTCCTTGTAGGTACCAGATGTAAATATATTTCTATCTATGTAATGATGTTTTGTGTGTTCTCTGTGCTATCTGCTTTTCATTCTAGTGTGCTTTTACCTTGATCACGTAGATGGATGCTTTGTTAGGGTCATTCAACAATGGAAATTGGTATGATTCTAAAGTCCTTGATAGTACGGGACTAAGTTGTTGTGCTATCACGAGGAATCGGGGTACAAGAACTTAGTTGTGTATGTGTGTCTTAATGCGGTCTTGGTTGAGTTTAGTCTTACAAGAGGAATCTACGGACGAGGCTTGATCAGGGCTAGGCTAGGCTATCATGAGGAATCAGGATCTAGCAGTCCAGGAGACAACATAGGAACACATGAGCATTGTTAAATAGAGAACATCCTTTTTAGCATCAGGAACCTATGAGGAAGACCAACGCAATCTCTACTTGTTTTTATGCAGTATTTCTCTTGCGTGATTTTCTTTCTTTTTGCCTAGATAGTTTAAATACCTATTCATAACCACAGTCATATTTTCATACCAGACACCTATTTATCAAAATAGCTTGCCAGATAACACAAGTTCTCCGAGAGTTCGATACTCGGTTCTTACCGTTTTATACTAGTTGTGTGATCCGGTACACTTGTCAGTTGCGAACAAGTTTTTGGCGTTGTTGTCGGGGAACTTCTTTTTATTTGGGAAGTTAGCTCGTATTTAGGTGTCTATTCTTTATTTGTTATTCTTTGATTGTTTCTGTGAATATTTGTTCTTTAAGTTATCTTTATCTTTTCTAATTTAACTGGATAACCACTGCTCTGTTAGTACTGTTTATGCATAGATCTCCTACAGGCACTTTAGTTCCTTTGGACTTAGAAATAGAAGCTACACTAAGAAGGAGCAGGGCTAAGAGGAGAAGGAAATTGTTGCAAGACAGAACAGTTGCGTCCATTCTTGAGGAGGAGACTCATTTTTCTAATTCATTATCACCTGATTCACCATCATCAAGGGAATCCGCTAATCAACATTCTGAAGCTGTTACCATGGCAGATGAGCATGATCAGAGGACTACCCTTGAGGACTATTCAAGTGGCTCTGTACCACAATTTTTCACTAGCATTGCACGTCCTAAAGTGCAAGCGCACAACATCACCTACCCACATTCTTTGATCCATCTGATACAAGGGAATTTATTTCAAGGATTACCCAATGAAGATCCCTATGCACACTTGGCAACATTTATAGAGATTTGCAATACTGTTAAGATTGTTGGTGTACCAGTTGAAGCTATCATACTTAGCCTTTTCTCATTTTCACTGGCAGGAGAGGCCAAGAGGTGGCTCCACTCATTCAAAGGCAACAGTCTTAAAACCTGGGAAGAAGTGGTGGAAAATTCCTAAAGAAGTACTTTCCAGAATCTAAGACTGCTGAAGGGAAGGCAACAATATCTTCATTTCATCAGTTCCCTGATGAATTCTTGAGTGAGGCATTGGAGAGATTCAGAGACTTAGTGAGAAGAACTCCCACCCATGGATTCTACGAGCCAATCCAACTGAATATGTTCAAAGATGGGCTGAGACCACAAACCAAGCAATTACTAGATGCTTCTGTTGGGGGAAAAATAAAGCTGAAAGCCCCAGAAGAAGCAACTGACCTTATAGAGAACATGAGAGCCAGTGATCATGCCATCCTGAGGGACAAAACCCATTAACCCACAAAGAAGAGCCTGTTGGAACTAACATCACACGACACCTTGTTGGCACAAAACAAGTTGCTATCTAAGCAACTTGAGATCCTAACAGAAACACTTAGTAAGTTGCCAACTAAACTGTCGATTGGACAACCTACACATTCTTTTGTTTTGCAGGTCGCAGGTTGTACCATTTATGGTGAAGCTCATGAGACAGGCCAATGCATTCCCACTGACGATAACACAAGAAATTCATTTCATGGGGAATCAGCAAAGGCAAGGTGTCATACCCTAATTTTGTCCGAGAGTACTTGTGGTCGGTCCTTGAACCTAGTTTGCTCCCTTTGAAACCCTCGAAACAAGCATCGTTGCATAATCCATAAGGTTTCGCAACATTCCGGAAGGAAGACGAGCATTATTGTGTAATCCGTAAGGTTTCGCAACATTCCGGAAAGAAAATGGGTGTCGTTACGTAATCTGTAAAGTTCTGTAACGTTTCGGAAAGAAATCGATAAAAAAAAACAAAAGGGGGAGTATTTAGTGAAAAAGGGGGTGCAAATACCAACCAAACCCACTTGGGCCTTCCTGAGGGTTCCAACAGAAGGCGGTGCCTTTTGGTGGAAGCAACCCTACTCGCCTGGGCGAGCTAGGCGGCAACCACCTCCCTATTTTCTCCTATAAATAGGGGAAAGAGTGCAGAGCAAAAAAGGTTCAGCCCTTCTGGTATTGAGAATTCTCTTGAAATTAATGAGAAAAATTGATTTCGTGAGAAAAATCCAAGCCGAGGTGCTTCCGTAACGCTTTCGAGACGTTTTCGTGAGCGATTTCGTGGATATTCTTCATCGTTCTTTGGTCTTCAACCGGTAAGTTCTCGAAATCGAATCTTTCAATTCATTCTATGCATCCTTAGTGGTCCCTACTTGTTTTGCGTGCTTTTATTTTCATTTCGTTTGTTTTCCATACCCCCTTTTAACGTGTTTTAACCGTTTATTTAAACCGTTATCTCGCCTAATAAATGATAAAATGAATTTCAACCGATCATTTGTGTTGTAATCACGTTTAGTCACTGTTAAAATAAAATTCAACCGATCGTTCACGTTGTAACCTCAGTTAAATCAAAAAAGGCAAAATAATAATAAAATAATCAAAATATCTTTGCATAAAATAATCAAAAAAATCAATCAGACGTTTTTCTTTGGAAATTTCCTTGAATGAATTGACTCATAACCAAAGTGAAACTAAAGCTAAAATCAACTCACAAATCAAGCTTTGTACTCAAAAATCACTAAAAACCGTTTTAAGGTCCAACGCCTTAAATGGTCCTCTTTGCTTTTATCGGTTGACATGGACCGTTTAAAAGCATAAAATCAATGTGTAACTTTACCGATTTTGTCGACCACCTCAAGAGATCGTTAATGGTCCAACGCCTTATCGTTTCTCTCCTTTCAAAATCAAAAGATCGTTTAAATGGTCCAAAACACCTTAAATGACCTTTGTTCAATTAAAATCTATCTTGCGGAAAAATGGATAAAAACAAACTTAACCAACGTTTAGTTCCGAAAGAACTACGTAGGTCTGATTTCCTCATCGCAATTGAGGGCACGTATGAGCGAGGGAAACACCCTTGTCGACCACACCAAAATTAAGAACATAAAAAGCATAAAAATAAAAAAAGACATAAAAAGTGAAAATAAAACATTTTGAAGTCATATTTGCACACTTGATTAAAGGTTGTCGTCTATTGTGACGGACGTGTGGGGTGCTAATACCTTCCCCGTGCATAAAAACAACTCCCGAACCTTTTCACGATTAAAGTTCGTAGACCACACCTTTCCGATTTTTCCAACGTTTTCCTTGAATAAACATTGGTGGCGACTTCGCGCATTTTCCTCCCTTGGAAGACACACCCGTGAGTCTCGTGTCGCCCTCCCGCCAAAGGGTAGG
The DNA here is from genome assembly GCF_000004515.6 of Glycine max. Classification (NCBI taxonomy): domain Eukaryota; kingdom Viridiplantae; phylum Streptophyta; class Magnoliopsida; order Fabales; family Fabaceae; genus Glycine; species Glycine max. The sequence continues at coordinate 34,104,680 of NC_038250.2, read as the reverse complement.
TTGCGACACAAGGGTACACTCAAGGAGGGTTTTCAAGCTTCTAGCAAGGTCCTTATAATCAGCAAGGACAGTGGAGGACACACCCTGGCAACCAGTTCAATAAAGACAAAGGTGGATCCTTAAACAGGCCAATTCAACAAGGGCCTAACATCTTTCAGAGGACAACTAAGTTGGAAGAGACCTTAACTCAGTTTATGCAGGTAACGATGTCGAATCATAAGAGTACTGAATCAGCACTAAAGAACCTTGAAGTACAAATGGGACAACTGGCCAAGTAGATAGCTGACAAGTCATCATACAGCTTTGGAGCAAATACGGAAAATAATCCTAAGGAGGAACGCAAGACTTTGATGACTAGGAGTAAAAGGTTTGTGGAAGCTAAGGATGAAGAAAATGTGGTAGAGAAGGAACAACTGAGTGAAAAGACAAGTGTTGAGGTTAAGAAAAATGATGTGAAGGGTAAAGAGAATCAGGAAAAAGGGAAGAAAATAATGGTCCAGAATAAAGAGATGGAGGACCAAGAAAAAGAAAAAGAAAGAGAAAAAGAAATAGAAAATGAGAAAAATGAAAATGAAAAAAATAAGGCTACAGAGAAGAGTAGAAGTGGAAAGGTTGTGGAAGAAAGTGTGGAAGTACCATATCCTGTGGTGCCTTCCAAGAAAGAAAAAGATCGTCATTTGGCAAGGTTTTTGGATATTTTTAGGAAACTGGAAATAACCATGCCCTTTGGCGAAGCTCTACAGCAGATGCCACTCTACTCTAAATTTTTGAAAGATATGTTGACAAGGAAGCACAGGTACATTCATCAGGAAAACATCATAGTGGAAGGAAATTGTAGTGTTGTAATCCAAAAGATCCTTCCACCTAAGCACAAAGATCCTGGGAGTGTAACCATTACTTGTTCAATAGGAGAAGTCAATGTGGGAAAGGCTCTGATTGATCTGGGAGCCAACATTAATTTGATGCCACTCTCCATGTGCAGAAGACTGGGAGAGTTGGAGATTATGCCCACTCGAATGACTTTGCAATTAGTTGACCGCTCCATTACCAGGCCATATGGAGTGATTGAAGACGTGTTGGTCAGGGTAAAGCATTTTATATTCCCAGCAAACTTTGTGGTCATGGATATCTCTGAAGATATTGACATCCCTGTAATCTTGGGAAGGTCGTTCATGTTGACTGCAAGTTGCATAGTTGACATGGGGAAGAGAAAGCTGGAGTTAGGTTTTGAAGACCAGAAAATTGATTTCGACTTGTTTGTGGAAGACAAGCCTGCTCCAAAACACAATGTTTGCTTGCAGGTAATGGGAGAAGGTCAAGAGGTTCTGAAGGTGAGAACCAAAACATGAGATTGCCCAGAGAGGTAAAAGTGGCAAGCTAATGACGTTAAAGAAGCGCTTCCTGGGAGGCAACCTAGTTTTAATCTTTGTTGTGTTTGTTTTTCATGCATTTGATCATTAGGAACTTGCTTAATAATATTTTCATGGAGCATATCAACCTCTCTTTGAATGTGAAATTAAGGGTTTTAATTTCTTGGGAAAGGACTAAGTTATAACTTTAGAAAAAAATCTTTTTGAAAATTAGTCCTTTTGTTAAGCGCCTGCTTCTCGCTAAGTGCATAATCACTCATGCGCTAAGCCACGAGTTCAAGCACTTAGCGCACCCCCCTGGCACCTAAGGTTGATTATTTCCACTAAGCTATCCAAGGTTTGGCCAAAATCAATTCGAGTTGAATTTCGCTAAGCGACAGACTGATTGCTGAGCAATGGCTTCACCTTGGCTAAGCAAGACCTAATGTCGCCAAGCGCGATTCATTGCGGTCAGAATTGAGGGCCTTGGGGCTTAGCGAGAGTTGCAGGTTTTCTGATCTACAGATTTCGCTAAGCGGTAGATTTAACTCGCTAAGCCAAGTATTTTTGTGCTAAAAATAAAAAACCAAACGAATCTCCCGCTTAGCGCGAGCCCCACTAAGCAGCTGGCCTTGGAAAACCAAACAACTCTCCCACTTAGCGAAGTGTTCGCTAAGCGGGAGCGTCGAAACAACATTGGTTAAGTGTAACTTCAGCACAATGACAAGTGCTAAGTGTAGGGACAAGTGGAGAATTCTGCATAAACCATATCATCTCTTTCTCCCTCTCTCATCTAATCCAGCATCTGCATTGGGTCAATTGTATCAGCGATTCAAGTAAGTTCCTCATGATCCTTATCTTTGTTATTTTGCTCAACCTTAGGATAGACAACTTTTAAAACTAGCTTTAGGAATTATAGGATTGTAGTATGTGTAGGAATAGCTTAAGTTTAGGTGTCTATATAGGGTGTTTGTTGATAGGTATGTTGGAAACTTTGCATGCGTAATCTACCTCTTAGAGGTTTCAATTTTAGAAGAATATGAACTGCGTTTTCTACTGTTTTCAGAAAATTTGCAATGAACTCGCTCAGCGAGCCTTCAACGCTTAGCGAGTTCATCTATACTCATTGCATACATGCATTTCTGGTAGAACTTGCTGGGCGCACCTGTCGCGCTAAGCGAGTCTAGCAATGCCCATTGATTGTTTCAATAGAACTCGCTAAGCGCACCTTTTGCGTTGAACGAGTCTATCAATAGTAGTTGTATTCTTCAATAGAATTCACTGAGCATATTTGTCGCGCTAAGCGATCGGATCTGTAGAGGATGAATACTCATCCTCTGGATAAGTACTTGTGGCTAAGCGAGGCTGATTCGCCAAGCCCAAGTAACTTAGAATTTTTTTTTTGTCATGATAGCCGCGCGCTGAGCCAGTATCCTTGCTCTAAGCGAAGTTCTTTACGGCGGTGACTGAGTTGAGCGACCCATTTCGCTAAGCTCCCATAACTTAGTAGAATTTGTGAAAATTCTACTGTGTAATACCACTAAGCATGGCTCAGGGAGAGCTAAGCGCACATCATTGCAGCAAGTTTTAGGCTTAGCGGGATCTATAGGCGCCAAGCGGGTATAGTGTTTTCTAAGAAGACTCGCGAAGCGAACCCTTTTTCGCTAAGCAGTCTATATTGTTTTATAAGGACCGTTAAGCGAATGCTGTTTTGCTAAGCGACCTTTATCTTTCTTCTAAATTAATTTTCTTTCTAATGTTCACATTCTTTTCTTACAGATGGCCACAAGAAAGAGAGCAAGAGCTGAAGACATCCCTTCATCATCCAACCCACCTCCTCCAACAGCAACCATGGAACTAGATGGCCTACAAGCACAACCTATAGTTTCTATGTTGCAGAGCCTATTCCGGGGGCAGCTGATTATTGTCTACAACCAGCAGCAGTTGGCTCATAACAGGCCAATAGTATTCATGGAGAAATTTTTAGATAAAGTGGCCTGTCCTGAAGCTCAATTGCGGCTAGGAAGATCTCCCGAGGTTATGCCCCCCAGTCCCATACCAACAAGGACAGAGCCTGCACCAGCTGAGTCGCAACCACCAGTAGCAGACCCATCAGCTTCCCCGAAGGTTGAGATTCTACCACCTCCATCAGCTCCACCTTTGATACTCATTCTCGATGACTCAGATAACGAAGTTGCAGCTCCTCCTGACTCACCAGCCTACTACTACCTAGAGGATGGTTCAGACTTTTCTAACTGGATGGACTAGTGAGGAAGTTGTGGTCCATCTTGACAGGAATATGGATATTTCCAGCCTACTACTACTCACCAGCTTCTTTTTGTGTTTTTGAATTATTAGTATAACTTTGATGTTAGTACATTAGTTACTTTTTGTTAGTTTTGTGCATGAGTAGTATAGTTGCTCATCTTGAAGCATCATGAACAGTTTAACTTAACTCTTGATGGTATGGCAGTGAAACTTGTTGTTTATTTTATGAAAATGGTTGTACTTCTTGTTTTAAATTGAATGCATGCTTAAGATGAGATGTGTGTTTCCTTTCATGAATTTGAGCAAATGTGCATGTTGAACAAAGAAAGAACAAGAGTGTTAACTTATAATAGAATGGTTAGTCACTAGACAGACTGATTGTGAAAGAAAAGCTTGAACCAAAAACCGGTGAGAGTGTGAACTTACTTTGTGAGTGAATGACTAACTATGAATAATGATCTTTGCATAAATCTATGAATTCTAGAATGATTTGTATAACTCAGAACATGATGAACGCCATGAATTGTATAGACACAAGCTCTTTTGACCAAATAGCTTACCTTGAATGATACTTGTATCTTTTGCTCCCTTGTATAAAGCTTATTGATTTGTCATGAATTGAACCCTAAACTTTAAATGATTATCTCCTAATACCTTGTTTAGATTCTAGGAGAGCATATGGTTCAAGGCAAATTTACTCTAAATTTGGGGGAGGAAAGTCAATTAGAATGAAAAGGAAAAGGTTAAGCATTAGCACACACAACAAATAAGTTGTATGTTAAAAAAAAGAAGAAAAAGAAAATAATTTGTGTTGTTACAAAAAGGTTGAAAGCAACTTAAGAAAATGGAATAGTGAGAAGGCTATTTGTACAAAACAAGAAAAGATCATTGGGATTAGTCTAGGACTTGTGCTCTCTTAGAATCTAAACGTTTGAATCTTAGAAAAACCAGTGAATTTTTTGTAGCCACAACCTCACTACAAGCCTGAGAAATTCCTTCTGATTCTATTTATATATTTTTGACTTGATGACATGAGATGAAATGCAAAGATTGGACCTCCTATTAGTTGTTATCAATAAATAGCTTAAACACTTGTGCTTGAGTGAGATACTAGCCTTGAGACTGTGGTTTGAGCTACTTTCCTTGAGTCTGTCTTATGATTAACCTCATCTAATTGTATTGTTCACATTTTGTTCTCCTTTTTGTCTAGCTGCATATTCTATGAAAACAAGGGATAGGTACACATTGCTTCATCTTTCTCATGCAATCAATGAATTTTGATGCATACACCCCTGTACATAATCATTGCATGTTTTACCACTTGAGGACAAGTGAGTTGTTCTCTTTTGCTTAAGGACAAGCAAAACTGTAAATTTGGGGGAGTTGTTAGTCGATGAATACAACTAAATTTTGTGTATAAAACCTGTGTATATTGTATCAAACTTTCCCAATTTATGGTTGTTTTGTAATACTATAAGTACTTTTTGTTAAATATAGGTAATAGATAATTTATACTTTTGTTTTGTGTGTTTAACAATCAATTTCTCTCAATTTCAGGTTAAATAGGCAACTTTGGAAAAGTGTTGTTTTTCACTCTTTCGCTAAGCCAAGTTGTTGGCTTAGCGAGAATTCGCTAAGCGCAACCTTCAGTGGCTAAGCACGAGGAAGAATCCAGAAGAAGATGAGTTGTCACGTTCGCTAAGCGCACCACTCCAGGTCATCAAGTGCACCGCTTCAGCTCATCCGCTAAGCGAAACAAGCGCGCTAAGCCAAAATCCACTTATACGCGCTAAGCAATCCAGATCTGTGCTAAGCTAGTACAATGGCCACTAAATTAACCACATGCCCCAGTTTTTTTTTTTAACATAAAAACAAAAATTTTCCTTTGCAAAATCATGCACGAAGGTTCTAGAGAGAGAAAGGTCCAAGTTCCAGAGAGTTCTGAGAGATTTTTCTATGTGAAGATCTACAGAGACATGAGTTCGAAGCGGAAGCCGTTCTGAGAGCTTGAGATGAGTTTGTGAGTGATTGTGAGATCCTAGAGGTGAAGGAGACATCCTCACCACTTGTGTTTTTACTGTCTTTCATCTTGTTCTTCTCTTTGTTGTAAAGGAGGTTTGCAGACTATGGAAAGTTAAATCCTCTGTTGGATCTTCCCTGTAGGTACCTGATGTAAATATATTTCTATCTATGTAATGATGTTTTGTGTGTTCTCTGTGTTATCTGCTTTTCATTCCAGTGTGCTTTTACCTTGATCACGTAGATGCATGCTTTGTTAGGGTCATTCAACAGTGGAAACTGGTTTGATTCTAAAGTCCTTGATAGTACGGGACTAAGTTGTTGTGCTATCACGAGGAATCGGGGTACAAGAACTTAGTTGTGTATGTATGTCTTATTGCAGTCTTGGTTGAGTTTAGTCTTACAAGAGGAATCTGTAGACGAGGCTTGATCAAGACTAGGCTAGGCTATCATGAGGAATCGGGGTCTAGCAGTCCAGGAGACAAGATAGGAACGCATGAGCATTGTTAAATAGAGAACATCCTTTTTAGCATCAGGAACCTATGAGGAAGACCAACACATTCTCTACTTGTTTTTACACAGTATTTCTCTTGCGTGATTTTCTTTCTTTTTGCCTAGATAGTTTAAATACTTGTTCATAATCACAGTCATATTTTCATACCAGGCGCCTATTTATCGAAATAGCTTGCTAGATAACACAAGTTCCCCGAGAGTTCAATACTCAGTTCTTACCATTTTATACTACTTATGCGATCTGGTACACTTGCCGATTGCGAACACACTACCCTCACCGAACTTGCTCACCAACCTCCCTATCTCGGCTACCGCCGCCCTGTCGGCCTCCGTGAGGGTCAGTTGCTGCATGTTTCCCAAACTGCCGCCAATGCCGAACCCCACAGGCTGCTCCAGAGGATGACACCTTTATCACTTGAACTGGCTCCACTAGTCGATATGGAGTAGGTGTAGGTAGTATCCACTCCACGGACTGCTGAAGTGTGCGTGCGGGTTCCTCCGGATGAAGTAGCAGTGAGTCGAATTGTGCCACGGAATCGGCACCTCTCATTGCCTTCGAGGGTCTCCCAAACTCACTCTAGGCACTCCATCACCACGCAATCATGGATTAATTGCACTGCCATCGCGATCTACAAGAAATAAAAGAAAGAGGGTAGACTCTTTCACAAGAAATCTAACTACAGGTAACAATACAATGCATCCCATAACCGCTACGTATAGTCAAAAGGTCTTTCTCAAGGGATTTCCTCTCTGGTAATCGATTACCAAAGTATGTAATCGATTACCAGTGCCCAAACATGAATTACACAGCTTTTGCACATGGAAATCTACAATTTACACTGTGTAATCGATTACACCTAAATGGTAATCGATTACCAGTGGCAGGTAGCACTGTGTAATTGATTACACCAAACTGGTAATCGATTACCAGTGCCCTATCACCCTGTGTAATTGATTACACCCCATTGGTAATCGATTACCAGAGGCCATTTTAACTTCCTGTGTCCATTTTTAAGCCCTGTAATCGATTATGCGTCACAGGTTCTCACTGACCAACTATGCCCGGGTTGGGTCGGGATTGGTCAAGCTTGGTTTTGGGCAATAGCACCCCACCTGATGTCCCCAAGGTCTCCTGACCCCAGCGACATATCTCCAGGTACCACTCTGTGGTCAACAAACAAAAGTAGGAAGACTGACTCTTCCACGCTTTTTCACATCAAGCTTAGTGGATTATTGGGTACCCGTCATATGTGGTACTAGGTGGCGATTGGGAAATGGCACAAATCAACTCTCCCACTTTCACAAGTCAAACATAAACATACCATCCCCAGTTGCCCACCTTTCAACTGAGCTCACGCACTCCTACGTAGCCCTTATCCTCGTTCCTCTCAGCACCTGGTCCCCATCAATCCCTCCAAGCTTCCACAATATCCAAGCAATTCAATTCCAAATACCATGAAACTATCCTAAACCAAGAAAACAGGGCAGAGGCAAAAAACTCTGCCCAAAACATATTCACATATCACAGCTTTCCTTACTCATATATCCAAGTAACATTCTTTTCTTTCTGATTTGTTAACCATTGGATCGACTTGAAAATTTTACTGGAGTTTCCTAGTACATAAATCTACATTTTGACCGTTGGGATCTGCTATAAAATGTCTAGAACCCAAAATATACTACCTTTCCCATAACCAGCAATGCACAAGCATTTTTCTGCACACATCAAAAATTTGTTGCACAATTCAACAGCATTTTTCTGCATAATAGGGCAGATTTCGAAATCCATCTTGCCCACATCCAATTTTTCTCAAATTGGATCCTACAAGTCCTAAATCATGTATAAATCATATTTAAACCAAAAACAAGCATCAGACCAAGGCAATTCAAAATCTAGGTATCCAAAACCCATCAATTTAGTGAATTTTCAATGTTTGAGAAGTGAAAATGAGAATTGGGTAATTTTGGGGTAAACTCTCATCTCAATCAAGTCTATAACATTGATTTAGACTTGCTCAAACTGGTTTTAAGGAGAAAACTCCACCGATTCAAAATTTGACCCCTCAACACCCAATTTACCCTAGAAATGGCTCTTGATTTCACCTTTTGTCACTCATTTTTCTCATTTGCTCTGCCCAAGCCTTCCTACAAGTCCTAATTGACATTCGAAACTAGAATCAACTCACTTTAGACTCCAATTTCCACTAACCCCAAATTTGGCTTCTCCAACCCTCAAAATCTCACACTTTTCTACCTGCAACATTGTCATTCTCACATTTAACCCTAAATTAACTTTCCCCATCATCTCTACCAGTTTTCTATCAACAATTTCAGCACACAAACATCACAAAGCATCATCATAAACCCTAAAACATAATGGGTAGCTTTACTCACATCAAACATGTCAAGTTCAGCATGCTTTCAACAAATTCCTTCACAAATAACTACCATAAGGCATAAACCTAGTAGAACTACCCATCATATCTCCCAAAAACCCAACACCCACGAATTTCATGTGAGAAGAAGTCCACCCATACCTGAAATTCGAAGCCCCACAACGTAGAGGTGTGCTTCACGACTCCGAAAATGGCTTCCCTTTGCAATTTGGAGTAGAAGTGATGAGCAATTTTGGAGCATCAAAGGGCAACAATGGTGGAGGAGAAAGGAAGAAGAAAAGCAACGTGGGAAGAGGGAGGAAAAGCTTTTCTGAAATCTGAATGAAGAGAGAGAATTTGGCTTTTATTTTAAAAATATTTTCTCTTTCCTTTTTCTAAAAGCAATGCCACATGTCTCATTTTGAGTGGAGAAAAAGGGGCCCACCTCTTCCCCTTGATGTGACTTCATACTCAGCCACAAGGAGAGAAAAATTTGACCTTTTGAATGCTAGAAATCTTGCCTCGGTTTGTGTGTCACTTCTCTGGTTCCAGTTCCTCGTGTTTCTCTGCACTCGTTGGGGCCCATTTTCGAAAGTAGGCAATATATATATATATATATATATATATATATATATATATATCAAAACGCTCAGAATGAGACCCTGAGCATGGTTCAGAGGTTGGTTTTGTTAAATTTTAAGTTGCACGCAAAACGATAATTTTAGACTAATTAATTGAGAATTAATCTATAACCATTCGGTTATGGATTACTCTTCGCTAATTAGTCTAACCCGCGTATCTTTCCCCCAATGTACATACTTCTACTAGGAGTATATATATATACACTGAATAATACATACATATATATATATATATATATATATATAATTATTTAAAATATAACACTTACAAAATTCCAGGTAGAAATTTCCAGGATGTCACACTTTGGACGAGTGACTCGGCTGCTTTCGTGTGTTTTATGTAGAAGCAAGCTTCATGATGATGAATCAAGTTGATTCAAGTAGTTTTGATGATGACAAAAAGCCCAAGAGAATGATTTCAAGATTGAGTCAACAAGTTCAAGATCAAGATTAATTTCAAGTTTCATGAGAAGAAATCAAGAAGATTCAAGATTCAAGAGAAGTTTGATCTCAAGATTCAAGAGAAGATGAATTCAAGATTCAAGAGAAGAAATCAAGAAGACTTCACAAAGGAAGTATTTAAAAGATTTTTCAAAAAACAAACATAGCATAGTTTTGTTTTCCAAAAGAGTTTTTCTCAAAATTTTCTGTTACCAGAGTTTTTACTCTATGGTAATCAATTACCAATTACCTGTAATTGATTACTAGTGGCAAAGTTTGATTTCAAAAGCTTTTAACTGAATTTGCAATGTTTCAATTGTTTTTTAAATGGTGTAATCGATTACAATATATTGGTAATCGATTACCAGTGTATCTGAACGTTGAAATTCAAATTAAATTGTGAAGAGTCATATCTTTTCATAAAATGCTTTGTGTAATCGATTACATGGTTTTGGTAATCGATTACTAATGACAAGTTTTGAATAAAAAGTCAAGAGATATAACTCTTCCAATGGTTTTCAGTTTTTTCTCAAGGTTATAACTCTTCCAATGGTTTTCTTGACCAGACATGAAGAATCTATAAAAGCAAGACCTTGACTTGCATTTCAATAACTCTTACAATCTTTTTGAACATCTTTTTGAACTTCTTCTTCTTCTTCTTCTGCCCAAAAAGCTTTCTAAGTTTTCTGTTTTCCAAACCTTGTTCTTCTATAGAAAACAAAAGTGTGCTATATCTTTTCATTCTCTTCTCCCTTTTCCAAAAAGAATTCAACAAGGACTAATCGCTTGAATTCTTTTTGTGTCTCTCTTCTCCCTTTTCCAAAAGAACGAAGGACTAACCGCCTGAATTCTTTTGTGTCTCCCTTCTCCCTTTTCAAAGAATTCAAAAAGACACAGTCTGAGAATTCTTTTGATTTTTCCCTTTCCCTTAAACAAAAGATTTCAAAGGACTAACCGCCTGAGATATCTTTTGTTTCCCCTTACAAAGATTCAAAGGACTAACCGCCTGAGAATTCTTTGTCTTAACACATTGGAGGGTACATCCTTTGTGGTACAAGTAGAGGGTACATCTACTTGGGTTGTTGTAACTGAGAACAAGAGAGGGTACATCTTTTGTGGATCAGTTCAAGTGGAGGGTACATCCACTTGGTTGTTAAAAGAGAACAAGGGAGGGTACATCCCTTGTGGATCTTTCCTTGTAAAGGTTTTTAGAAGGTTGAAAAGAAATCTCAAGGACCGCAGGTCGCTTGGGGACTGGATGTAAGCACGGGTTGTTGTCGAACCAGTATAAATTCTTGTGTTTGTCTTCTTCTTCCATACACTCTTTAATTTCCGTTGTGCACTTTAATTATCGCTTTTACTTTTGTTTAAGTTTCTATTTTTGTTCTTTACTTTCTTAACATTATAGTAAAAGCCTAATTGAATCTAGTAATATTAAGAAGGATAGATTTTTAATTAGTAAAGGTTCATTAATAATTAATTCAACCCCCCCCCCTTCTTAATTATTCTGAGGCCACTTGATCCAACATTTTATAACCAAGTAAATAATATAGTGCATATTCAATTTATTAAAGTTGTTGTTTTTAAAGGAATCAATAGTTATGTGGTGAGTATATTGTTTACAAAAGTTAAAACGGTATTTTTTTTTTTTGGTAAAAAAGAACATAACAATAAGATGAAAAATTTTAGGTAAAAGCAAATACGATGTAAATTTGTATATTAAAAAACATGACACCATGTGAAATAGGTGTAACCATAGATGAAGTTTAAATTTAGTATATTGTAAGTAACAATAAAAAGACACACAAAATAAATTATTTTGTATATAAAAAGGAAATGGTATATGATAAATTGATATAATAAAGACATGTGAATCGATCAAAGTATTTTCTTAATTTAGAAAACAAAACTAAAACTAGACATTACAATAAATGAAAAATTAAAAAGTATTTTAATCTTATTTAAATTTTTAATTTCTTAAAATAAAAAAAATATATAAGTGATGATTATGAATAGGCATGACAACAAAGCAAGACGGGGGATGAGTATATTGTCCCTGTCGTCATCCCTACCCAATAAAATTAAAACCAGACAAAAAAAATAATTAAAAAATTAAAAAGTATTTTAATCTTATCTAAGGTATTTCACCTTATCACCCACCTCAGCATCACTCACCTTAACTTGAAGGTCTTTCACCTTATCACCCAGGGTTGCCAGCTTCCCCTTCCATTTTGAGTTATCACCTGCCAAAGTAATATTTCCATTCAAATCTTCCTGAAGAGGGGTCATGGCCTCCTCCAATTCAACCTTAAACTTATCACCTTTACTGGAAGGATTCAGAAGAAAATGTTGAGCAATAGTTGTTGCCCGTGATTGGAAAGCCCAATAGTTTTCCTAGTTGGTGCCCTAGTCAAACTTTTCCTGGAGGTCGTGGCCATGGTCTAAAAAAGCATGCAAACCAATAAGATTGAAAGGGTGGAAATCTTTGGAGAAGAAGCTCCTAGATGCCCTGGCCAAAATCAAAGCAAAAAGATGGGAAGGTGAAAAATCCAAAGTTTGTTGCTTAAGTTTCTTGGAATGATGATGCCCATATGGAACCTAGGAAAATCTCCTATGCTCACGATGTCTCATTTTATGTTTGTTCTTGTCCGCTTTTCTCTTGATCTTGGCTTTCCTTGTCTTTCGGAGGAAGGGTAGTATCCCTAGACAGATCTTTTGGGATAAGCTCTTGGTTTACTTCCATGATTGGTACAACATTTAGATTCCCTTGAGAAGCTCGATTTTTCTAAGCTTGATGGAAGGCCATTAGGTTGGCACCAACCTCAACCACGATTCCTACAAACAAATATACTCAATCAAATACAAAAATCTTTATTGCAAACTTGAATTAACTGGTCTTGAAGTTCTTATAAGACCAATTTTTTCAGCAGTTAACAAAAATAATAAAGTAACCCACCTTGCCATCTTTTTCAACCGTGAACAAAAATAATAAAGAAAACCCACCTTGCCATCTTTTTCAGTCATGAACAAGAATAATAAATAAATTTCCCCAAGTAGTTTTTACAAAAGTATACAAACATAGGGCTTGGAATGCATGAATAATCGCCTACCCATTCAAATGAAAGTGAGAGGGGGCAACGTTCAAGACCCGCAAGACACCCATAGTAAAATCATCAAAAGGAACAGACACATGAAAATCCCAGAATACACAATCATACATATAGAAGTCTTAGTTCTCAATACCTTTATCTAAAAACATGAGGTCTGTAGGGGGATTGGCGTATGTTCGACACCATTTCAATGTAACCAAACAGTACCCATCTTCCTTAATGGGACACACTTTGATGTAATTAAGGAAGTGCTCAATACACGACCTGCCATTAAATAATAGAGAAAAACATGGTTATCAAACTCTCGAGTTAACTCGCTAACTCTTATGAGTTTACCAGTCCATTTGTCCTTTTCGAGTTGACTCTTGAGTAAACTCTTTTTTTAGTAGACTCTTGGTAAACTCTATAAACTCTAAGTAAACTTAGTAGACTCTCGAGTTTACCATCAAGTCAACGAGTTAGCAAGTTAAAAAAATTAGACCAAAATGTAAGTCATTTTTTATTGTTTTCTGTCTGTTTAGCATTCAACATACCTTTAATAATATCAAACATTTGTTCTCAAATAACATCAAACGTTCGATGAGAATTATCTAACACTATTATAACCTCTACAAGTTATTGTCTAGTAGTGATGTATTATTACTAGACTTGGTTATTTTAATATTCAGAACTTTATAATTTACTATTTTGCTTTATTATATTGTTGAAATGTTTAATTAGTATGTTATTAATAGATATTTTGTTATTATTTTTATATGAAGTAGACTCTTACTAGTCTATGAGTTGAGTATATGAGTCGAGTCTATGAAACTCTCATGAGTTTATGTAGACTCTCTATATCCAACTTCTCTGTCTACCCATGAAAAATCAAGCAATGTTATTGGATGAAATTATTCCTTTCCTTTTACACCCTTTCGATGACGCCTCGATTTCCCCTCGGGAACATGGTTAGACGACACTTCTGCCAGCTCCTCAATAAATATTATTTACGTCCTCTTTGTTGTCGGCCACCTCTTCGTGCGAGCACACCTTCGGACCTCGATTACTTGGCTTTGGAGAAGACTTCATATTTGTAGTAGATAGATCCGAAAAGGACCCAAGTTATCAATGGGCATGCCTTGGAATAGCTTCCCCCAAACTCATTAGTAATAAAAACACAACATAATTGCAGAAAAAAGACTTGAAAAAATAACTGAAATATTTCACTTATTACCCTTTACCTCGAGAATATTTCACTTATTACTTTCATTTGTCGTTCTGGGTCAAAATCTTAGTTGAAGCACCTATCAAGGAAGAATACCATAAGAAAGACATGGTAAGGAAGAAAGTACCCACCCACCTTTAGACAGGAACAAGCTAAAAAGTCAGTTTTATTAATATTGATCTTAAAAAAAAACAGAAATTGTTTCTTTATTAATATTTTTTATTTACCTTAAAAGATTCGTGATGAAAGTATATTGTCAAATGATAATATATATGATAGAAATATTTTTAAATTAATTTCATCTATATAAAATTATTTTAATCATAATAAAAAATATTAAAATTCAGAGATTTTAAATTTTATTTTTTGAAATTTCAAAAAAATAATTAAAATCACAATTTTTTTATTATCAAATTACAAAAATTTATTTTAATAACTAATTGTAAAATGTTTTTATATCTTCGAAACTCTACATGAACATGTACGCTGTATGCTTTAGATTTTAGGACTCCTACGAAAAGTGAAGAAACATAAACACTTTGTAAGAAATACAAGGAAGTTTGATGAGCCTACACTTTGTAATTTTTCGATTAAGAAAGTTGTTCTTCGGAATGGGTATTAGGGTTCCCAGGTTCCTTCGATGTTGCAAGAAATAGCTTATTTCCATTGTGTTATCATCTTCACCGCAACAAGATGCTTTACAGCTATATTCATTGTAGTTGTGTTATGATTTTTATTATTTCAAATTTTTAAATTTTCCATTTCATGATTGTGAGTGGTGACCACAATTTTGGACAATTGTTTTGTGCTTTTAGTATATCATATGTTACACACCTTTGGCTTTTCAGCACTTTCCTGTGGGATATGCAGTTCCGATGTAGTCAGAATGGTTAGCATCTTCAGGGAAGCAGAAGATATTCACTCAAGGGAATCTTCAAACACATACATTAATAGTTTAGGAAGTTATTTCATTGATTTCAACTTGCTAGTGGATCTTAGTAACACTTCAATTGGGTCATTGGATTCTAGTTATAGTTCAGATGCCTCTATGGTAAGATCATTCCTGGCTCAAAATTGATGTTGATCAAGCAAGACCTTTGACAATTCTCACAAACAAAAGAAATTGCCTAGCTTTTGTTTCTGCAGAATTTCATTGAACCAGTACTTGTTAGATTTCTGACCAATGCATATGATCTGCATGATGTTAAAGCCCTGAGAACTGGAACTCAGCTTCTATTGGAAATTGTGAACAACTGCACGCTTGGTTTCTTTTCCTCTTTCTCAATTTTGTTCTTTTGATATTAGTATCAATTGTTTTGGCTTGCTTACATTTTTCTGGCGTGTTTTTGTCTAAATTAATTGGCTTCTATCCTTTGAAGCAATATTGTAGCTGTAATCTTTCTAATGTCTGATATATGTATGTTTTAGTTACATCTGCAATTAAAACAGAGGAAGTGGATCTGTTCTCCATCCTATGTTAAATGTGCATGTATTGAGTGGCCTTGACGACAAAGAAATTTACCACACCTTTATCAAAGTAATTGATTAACTCTAAATTTCATTCCCTCACTTGAAATTGCTTTTGCTTTGGTTAAAATGAAATTCTCTCTGCTCAGGTCATAAGCCAATGCCATATGTTGGCATATCTGGAGGCCATCAACCACATCTTTGTTTTCCCAGGTAACAGGGAGTTATCCTTGCATTCTGAAAATAATACGAATAACTAGTATGTGATGTGTCTATTGTCTTGTTTGTTTTCAGAGGAGCTGTTTTCAAATCATGGGCGACATGTGTATATTATAAAGATATGGGAAAGAGGTGGTATATTTTTGTGGTATGTTTCTCTTTCAACTCCCTATATATATATATATATATATATATATATATATATATATATATATATATATCTTTATACGTGTATCACTAGACCAGAACTTGAGAGTTGAGAAGCAATAACCATATTCCATTTTCCAGGAATGTGTTCCAGTTATATTATCATATGAAAGAGAATTTCCATTCCAGAATGTCTTTTCTTATAGTCAGATATCAATAAAATGGCCATATACTCAAATAGGTCTTGAAACATTGCAGTACCTGGAATCTATATCACAAATACCCCTCTTACATATAAAAAAAAAAATAGCTCGTGGTTGACAAGTTAGGTGCTTGTGGGTGTATGCTTTGTGGGTGTATGCTTCAGATTCAGAATCTTGTTTGCAATGCGTGGAACACATTCCTCAGCAGATACATTTTGCTTGCACAATGGATCTATCTATATATTGTAAGCAGAAACTTGGTTGAATTTTCCAAATGGGAACTCCCTGTTGATAAGCTGGGAGAAAGTTAATTTTCTGGACAACAACAACAACAACAACAACAACAACAACGCCTTATCCCACTAGGTGGGGTCGGCTACATGGATCAACTTCCGCCATAATGTTCTATCAAGTACCATACTTCTATCCAAACCATTAATTTCGAGATCCTTTTTGATAACCTCTCTTATAGTCTTTTTGGGTCTTCCTCTGCCTCGAATTATTTGTCTTCTCTCCATCTGGTCTACTCTCCTCACTACAGAGTCTACCGGTCTTCTCTCTACATGCCCAAACCACCTAAGTCTATTTTCCACCATCTTCTCTACAATAGGTGCTACTCCAACCCTCTCTCTAATAGTTTCGTTTCTAATTTTATCCTGTCGAGTCTTACCACACATCCACCGCAACATCCTCATCTCCGCTACACCTACTTTATTCTCATGTTGGCTCTTGACCGCCCAACATTCTGTTCCGTACAAAATCGCCGGTCTTACCGCAGTCCGATAAAACTTTCCCTTTAGCTTGATCGGTACCTTTGCATCACATAACACCCCCGATGCTTTTCTCCATTTCATCCATCCTGCTTGAATGCGATGATTCACATCCCCTTCAATTTTCCCATCATCCTGTATTACAGACCCAAGATATTTAAACCGTGTGACTTGAGGGATAATATGGTCTCTTATTTTCACCTCTGAGTTAGAAACCTTCCTTCTTTTGTTGAACTTACATTCCATATACTCCGATTTGCTTCTGCTTAGGCGAAAGCCATGTGTTTCTAGAACTCGTCTCCAAGTTTCCAACCTCTCATTCAACTCCTCCCTCGACTCTCCAAGGAGGACTATGTCATCTGCAAAGAGCATGCATCTCGGCACTATCTCTTGGATTTGTTCCGTGAGGACATCCAGAATTAAGGTAAAAAGGTAGGGGCTAAGGGTTGACCCTTGATGTAAACTAATTGTGATGGGAAAATCGTCTGACTCTCCACCCTGTGTCCTAACACTAGTCGATACCCTATCATACATAATATTTTTCTCATACTGTTATGTTATTCCAATATTATTTCTTTACGAGCTCATATTAGATGCTCTTGATTGTCAATTTGTCATCCTCATCTACTATTATAGTGAAGTCACCAAAACTCTTATTTCTATTAATAGTTGTATAAAATGAATCATATTAGCTTGCCAAGCTATTGGGATTTCTGTACCAAAAAAACCAAAACAACTATTGGGATTTGAACATAATTGAAAGAATTTTCTATGTTAGTTATATGATAGAACTGAACCATAGAGGATTAAGGAGAAAGAAAGAATGCAAGTAACTGATAGAAGAAAAAGGAATGTAACAATCTGTGTTATTCTGAAGAGAGACAAAATGGTACAAGCCAGGTAGTTTAGGGAACCTGGTACCTCACAAACCAATTACAAAATTGCAAAACTAACTCCTTTTTCCTAAGGCTTCCTTCTTACATAAACTTGTCTAGTATTAAAGGAGGCCTATCTCGATCATTATACCATGAAACTACTGCAGTTTCCTCTAGATTTTCATTTAAAATTTGCTAGAAAATCATTGGTTATTATATTGTTTGGTGGGTTTAGCCCTTGTTGGATTGGATGCTCTGGCAGCTCTGCGTTGTGTGGCTGTGCCACTACTGGTTCCCTGTCATGTATGTTCTGTGGCTGTGCCACTACTGGTTCAGTGTCATGTATGCTAGGTCTTGTCCTCTTCCCACTCTTTTGGCGGAGGAAATACTTCTGTGCGTGACTAGCAACTTGGGCTGGAGTTTTGGTCACTACAACATTCTTGGCAATATCTGTCAAGTTTGACTTGCCATATTCTTCGACCCCGCGAAGAAACTGCCTATCATAAAAAAGGCAAAAAAGATACTGAATCTTTGAAAACAATAATTCCAACAAGAAAGAAACAATCAGATGAAGTAAAAAAATTCAATAAAAACCGATTCGCAAATTCTGCCACGATTCCTAATTAATGATTAAAAAGAAATCATTCTTTTTTTGCATTAAATTACAGTAAACAACTTCACCAAAAGCTAGCGTTTCTTGTTCGTTAGTCAAGAAAACAATTTGATTTATCGAAACCAGGAAGAAGAACAAAAATATGTAAGAAAATTGAAATCTTTTCTACAAAGAAGATAAATTCACATGCTACGTTTGTTTTTGTCATTGGTCACTTTTCTTTGACCCAAATATAATTAAATGTTTGAAAAATAGAAAGAAATAATGATTAAAACAAAAAAGAAGTAATGAGTGAAGTAAAAATCCAAGAAGAACCCATTTAAGAAATTTAAAAGAGAAACAAACATATAATAAAGCCTTAAAAAGAAATGTGTTTCTTTCACAGACATACCTGTGTTCCTCCTCAGTCCAACGGGTGTATTTCCTCTTTTCATGAATGGGATTCGCTCCTGCAGCTGCGTTCTCACGATTTTTGGCCATTCTTTTTTGGAGTTGAAAGATTCTATCACAACTCTCGTGCTTGTTGTATCTGTATATATATAACACTACTATTATATTTCACAAAACAATGCCCCGCCTAATCATCTCTTTTTTCAAGCTTAGAAAGTATTAAGTTAATATTTAGTGTATAACATATAATTTTAAAGTAATTTGTCAATTGCAAACTTATTTTAAAATTGGTTTACAAAACTTCACTTTGTATTGTAATTTAGAATTAAGAAATTTGAGAGTCTTATTTTTCATACTCTCTCGACTATCTTTGATTTTCATCCGTATACATTATAATTCTTATCTGTCCGTCCCTCTCAACCTATCTCTATATTATTTCAAAGTTTAAAATTGATTACCTCTCCAAAAAACGTTTAGTTTAAATACGTACAAAATACTATATTGTCAAAGCACAATGAATGCATCTACTCTCATAGGAAGTGAGTGGATATATCATTTATAGAATTTACAATAAGTTAAGAGTATAAAAAATTAACAAGTGGGTCTATGTTTCTTTGAAATATGACTAAAAAGACTCTCATTTATTTCTTATACAAAAGACCAGAATCAGTATAACTTATATATTAGAAAATTATTTATTTATTTTTATTATAAACTGTAATCATATATTAAAAATTTATATAGTAAAATAAATAATATATACTTTGACAATGTAAAATTTGTTTATAACATCATCTAACTATAAATTTTCGTGTGTGATTAATTTAGTATTTTTTATAATAACTTTATTAAAAATCATATTAATTTAATTTATTGAAAAATTAAAAACTATTATACCAATAATGCATATTTATTAAACTCTAATAATAATACAAGAAATCAAATGTTTCTTTTGTTTAAAAAAGATTGATTAGTTAATAGCATGCAACACTAACTAATCAAGTTGTCCAGAGTTTGAATCTTAATCTTGAATATAAAATAAATTATGTTAAGAGAGAAATATTCATTTTGTGTGCACTCACGGTTTTCGATGAGAACAAATTACTATTTTTGGTGGTAAAGACTTCGTACCAATAACATGATAAGAAAAAAAAAAAAATTTTAAGGTGGATTAGATGCCAAAAAATTCCACTACATATATGAAATATAGAAAAATTTAGTTTTAATGATTTTAGTCTTTAGTCTCAACTTTGCTGTGATCTTAAAAAAGAAAAGGAAGAAAAGGTTTAATATTATAGTGAAGATTTGAATTTAAATATATTATAGTGAACCAGTGATTACATTAATTAATACATCCTCTCTATAAATTAAAATTGCTCTAGATCTCAATAATTATTGAAACATATTAAAAAATTTGTGTAAATATGTTTCACACACTCTTTATTAATATTTAACGCTCTAGAAAAAAAATAACTTCTATGCTAAGTAGCAATGGCATACCCAAAGGGGAAAGATAAGGGGGGTTTATATAGTGACTTGTCTGGGCCATTTAAGGTCTGATCCACATTGCTTGCATTTTAGTCAAGTTAGATAAGCTGAACCGGTGAAATAAATGATCTTTTCTCAAGATCTACATTCGACCCGTAAAAGTTCATAGATGAACAAAATAGTTTGCGGGTCTAAATATTAATTTGAAATTTTTTATTTTTTATTTTCATGGTATAATTTTTTTCAAAAGAAAAAGTAAAAATTGTATAGAATTAGAAAAAAAATTGACTTCATTTTTTAAGCTAAAATCTATCATAGTAAAATATACTAACATTTTCAACATAACAAATTAATAATAATAATCTAAATTAAAGATCAAATCCTAACATAAAAATTTAACAATGCTTTCACATTAGGCAGATTACACTGGTGGTTCGAAAGTCCATAAATAAAGCTCACTAGGTTTGCAGGCTTAACTGCCTGAACTTAAAAACTTGATATAGTTATGCAAATGTTAAAAAAAGACCCATTATCCGCAAGATCTTTTGGTTTAATGGGCCAGTCTGCAGATTCTGGATCTGTATACCCGCCTACACCCTAAGAAAATTATAAGTAAAGGAAATATATATAAATAAAGGAAATAAAATAAAAAAATATAAGTTACTTATAATTTTCTCATTTTTATACTTATGAACATTTTAAAACAAGGGTTCTTAAAAAATAAGAACTTTAAAAATACTTGATGAAGGATTAGAACCATGTTTCTTGAGATAAGTAATACACTCCTTTACCACAACAGGAAAGTGCTCATTTGAATATTTGGTGCAAAATATAGTATTAATGTAAGTTTTATGTAAAAAAAAAAGTTCAAATTTCAAATTTTATTTTTTTTTAATTTATTATATTTTTATAATCGTATATATTATCTTTTAAAATATAATATATAAGATTAAATTATATTTCACATAAATTAGAATATGCATATTTATATAAGTTTTATTTTTATTTTATATATTATATTTATCTTTTATATAAATGCTTGAAATTTAGTGGCAACATTTTTTAATCTATTTTAAGATATTCATGTTATTTATTGATATATATATATATATATATATATATATATATATATATATATATATATATATATCAATAAATCATATACATAAATTTTTATAAAAATAGAAAATATTGCCATTTTATTTAATTACGTATTTTTACTATAAAATGTAATTCTTTAAAAAAAATTATGTACCTGATTGAATAAAGTTAAATATAAATAAAAAAAATATTATTATGATAAATAACAAGAATATCTTAATATAGGTGTATTTACCAAAATCCGAAGTTGACACACGTTAGGGCGGACATGACAAAGGTGAGCAAGGGAGGGAACATGCAAAACAAAAGACTACAATACTCAAGTACGTATGTGAGTTAGGAGAATAAGAGAGAATATGTATACATGAGTATGCAATCAGGTGTCCATATGCGTTCGAGGTGTCTTGAGGGTTCAAAGGAACATGATATTTATAAAGTGGAATGAAGTTGTGGGTCCTTGTTTGTAGGTGTTGTTATAGCCCTTACAGATAATTATCGAGTTGTAAATAATAGTCGATAGCTTAGAGATAAAGTTAGAGATAATATATAGCTTAGAGATAAAAGCTAGTAGATATTTTATACCTTATAGATAATGTTTGACTTTTTAGATAATTGAGTACCTGTCAAGAGATAAAAGATGACAATATATTCAAATGTTTCAGAGGTTAGAGATAATCTGTCTATTGGGAAGCTCAACTGTTAAGGGCTAAACGTTTGTGCTCTTGTGTCAGGACTCACATGGAGGATTGACGTGTGACTCGAAGTGCCACATAAGGTGCTACATGTATTTTGTGAATCCTGGGCAATACAATAGGTAAAAAAATATTATCTTTAAATCACATATATAAATATTTTAAAAGATGATAAAATAGTGTCATTTTATGAAATTATAATTTATATAAAAATATATATATTAAAGATAAAATTTATGATATCTTTACTATATCAAATAATTTTTGAATTATGTGATAAAAATACATAAGACTATAAAAATATAATAAATAAAAAAGAATAAAGTTTAAATTTTGAACTATTTTTTGCATAAAAATTATATTAATAATTTATTTTGCACTAAATATTTAAATGGTCATGTAGGTGTAATGGTAAAGGAGTGTGTTATTCAATTCAAGGATCATGGTTCTAGTCATTTTTCAAGCATTTTTAGTTTTTCTTTTTTAGAAAAGCATTGGTCAACTTTCTGGCCCAGTCAACTTTAAAATTTGACGGTCAACCGTTCGTCTGATACAATCCTACCCCCAAGGTATTAGGGATAGTTTTGTAATGTCACATGCAATAAGTGAATATTTGATGTGTGTGTTGGGAAATAAATTTAATTGAATTGGGAGAAGCCCAATCCAATTAAATTTTAGAGGTGAAGGTGAGCATTAGCTTGTTACACCTCATTGCCACATCATATAGTCACACTTTGTGCATGTCCTTCATGCTTTACATGCCTCATGACACCTAAGCACACTTAGTGGAGAATCTTGGACTTGATTTTGGATTAGTGGGCTGAACCATAGCTAAAATTCACTAATCATAATTAGTGAAATTTTGGCTCCAAAATTTGACTCCACAAATTCAATTTCAAATTAAAGTGAAATTTGAATAGAAATTCAAATTTCCCTCCAATTTTGTGTGATACTTAGGCTATAAATAGAGACCATGTGTGTGCATTTTTTGAACTTTGATCATTTGAGAATTACACTTCAAAGTTCAAACCTCATTTGAGGCACAAAATTTCATGCTCCTTCTCTCCCTTTCCCTCCACTCATCTTCTCCTACCTTCAAGCTCTTATCCATGGCTTCCTATGGTGGTGAGCTTCTTCTTGACTCATCTTCTCCTTGAAGTGGCGTCTCCAATCATCTTTCTTTCTTCTCCATTCCGCTGCCATTAAACTTCAAGAAGCAAAGGACTCCATTGATAAAGAAGATCCAAGGCCTACAAGCTCCACATGGAGCTACGTCATCGTCAACGGTTAAAATTATATTAAAATAGTGTGAATTTTGAAATATAGAAAGACTCGGATAGTGAATTAAAAAACAAGAGGACGGATTTGGTGAAGTAGGTAAAACAAGGAGATAAATTTTGTAATTAAGTTAAAAAAATCTTTTAGGTGTCTTTTTTTGAGATTCGAATATAATTGCAAGCACAATGGAGCATAGTTGAAAGAATTGTGCAATATTAGTTAGTCATACTATATTACTTATACTGCAAAAACAAGAAAAAGAACTCAGCAGAGTTCATGAAACTAATGCATCTTTTTTCAAGATTTTCATTTAAAAGTCTCTGGAAAATACTCAGCCATGAATTTCATGGGCAACTTTTTGCTTGGTGGATTTAAACCTTGGAGTTTTTGTAAGTTGTAATAATGGTTGATTTTGGGTTGGAACCCATCTATAATGCTTTATGAGGTGAGGAAATTTCTAAACTATATATATATATATATATATATATATATATATATATATATATATATATATATATATATATATATATATATATATATATATATATATATATGTAGTAAGAGAATCCTTTTTCTGGATTTGAAGATATAGTGAAAGACCATTTCTCATTGCCAATACTCAGTATGGTGAAGTAGTTCTTGTACATTCAAGAGAATAACCGAAATATTAAGGAATTTATTGTCAATGTGGTGAAGTAATTGTTGCATTATTGGGAGAGGCTGTTGGACAAGTGGCCTCAATAACTTAATAGGGGAGTGAATTAAGTTTCAAAATTTCCCACTAACAAACTTTTAACTCCCTTCTAAATGATAGGCTCAGAATGCAGAAGAAGAAGCAACAATCAATTTAATAATGTTCTTTAAAACATGCAAGACAAAATTGATTCCAAAAACATAAATGAGATAAGAGAAGAGAGAAATGCAAACTCGATTTATACTGGTTTGGTCACTTCTCGTGCCTACGTCCAATCCTCAAGCAACCCACTTGAGATTTTCCACTATCTTTGTAAAAATCCTTTTTACAACTTCTGAACACCCAAGGAATCCTTTTCCCTTGTGTTCAGGAAACTCACAATTCAAGAGACAACTAGTCTCTTGATTACAATTGACTTTCTGAGAAGAACAAAAAGATTACTCTCCTTTAGAGTGGATAATACAATTTGAAGTTCCTATATGAACTCTCAATAGATTTGCAAGTGTTTGCCCAAGAGTTGTTGAGAGAGAATTTTACAATGAAGTTTTCTTGGAATATCTCTCTCTTGCTTTTTGAAATCAGACACACACATATATAGGCCATTTGTGCCTTTTCAAAATGGTTTGAAAAGATGTGTCTTTTCAAAAAACTTTTTCTGAATTTTTTCACTAGTAATCGATTACAGGTTTCTGGTAATCGATTACATAGTTATATTTTGAAGGGTCATGACTTTTGAATTTGAATTTCAAGAGTTCCATTGCTGGTAATCGATTACAAACATCTAGTAATCGATTATAGGTTCAAAATTCAAATTCAAAACCCTTTTTAAAAGCTATTTTTCAAATATTATCTTCTGGTAATCGATTACACTGCCTGGTAATCGATTACCAGAGCCTTGGATGTCTTGGAAACACTTTGTTTTAAGGCAATATTTGATCTTGAGTTAATCTTGAAGCAAGGCCTTGTTTTGTTGAAGCAACCTTGTATTAATCTTGATGCAATGTTTATCCTTTGAAACAACCTTGTTTGATTCTTCTTTGGCATCATCAAAATCATGTATTCATACATTCACAGAGGCCAACTCTAATGGTGGAGAGGTAAGTGCTCAAGGTTGTGTTGATCCATGGGTGTGGCACCAAGTTATCACCAAGGAGAAAATCATGTATTCATACATTCACAGAGACCACTCCACTAATAATGCCACTAAGTAATTTGAATAGCCATTCAAATTCTCTCTAAGAACTGAAAAATAGCAATGCTCTATGGTTAGGAGATGTTGAGGGTCTAATCCATTTGGTCCCTTAGACTCTCTTGAGTAAAGTGTAGGAATATAAGCATAGTATGCTCAGAAGTAGTGTGAAACAAGATATCTCACCTGGAGAGCACAAACCATGAAAATTTGTAGCTTTAATAATTAGAAAGTAGATGTTGCACCATCATTTATCACAAAGACACATCATCTTCTCATTCATCATTTCATCATACTTAAAAAATAAATCCATGTGAGCAACTAACCTCATCATCTGTTATTCCATGTTTCCATCCTCTAATAGCACTCTGAATCCCGCGGGTAATCTCAGGCCCAAAAGGATCAACAAAAGGCCAAAGGGATGGGAAGAATTCATCCACTAGGCAGTTACTCTATAGTGGAGAATTAATTAGTAGTGGAATTAGAATTTATTAGAGGTTGTCCCTTAGTTTTCTAACCATCTAATATTTTTGTCTTTTATCTTTTCTACAATTATCTTAATTGTAAGCCTATAAATAGTCAAGTTGTTAATGAAAGGGGGCAAGTATTAGCAAGCAAAACTTTTTTTTTTTTCTGGAGGTGTTTCCTGGCCTTGAACACAAGAGGGCTCTTAACCATCTACCCCTATCAATTGGTGCTTTCATTGCCTCCTCCCCATGGCCGATAGCACTCACTCATACTCTCTCTCAGCTTAAGGAAGCCGTTACAATCCTGACCCAAAACCAGAGTGCCCTCACAAGCACGCAAAGTTCCATATATTCCAAACTCAATAAGGTCATCTCTCGTCCCACGTCCCTCAAAACTGCCTCCCCTAGCCGTGTTTTTTGCGGTAGCCTCCACACTGTATGAACCTTAACATCCCCCATTTCAATGGGTCTGATGCCATGTCCTGGATATTCAAAATCCCTCAATTCTTCAACTACCATGGAACTCCCGATGACGAGCGCCTCTAGGTCGCTTCCTTCTATCTGGAAAAACTTGACTTAAGTTGGTTCCAATGGATGTTCTACAATGACCATATTTTTTCGTAGTCCAGCTTTTTCAAGCTTTCAAGATGTGTTTCACACCATCCTTCTATGATGGCCCTTGCGGATCTCTCTTTAAACTCTCGTAGTAGGGCTCCGTCAACACTTATCTATCAGAGTTCAAAGCCCTAGCCAACCGAATCATGGGTCTTCCTCCTTCATTACATCTTCATCTTCTCGCCCGATATTCGCCACGAGGTCTTGGTTTTTTAACCGCTATCACTGGTTCAAGCCACTGCCCTAGCCAAACTTCAGGAGGACAAGCTCAACGATTCTCACTGACTCTCTCGTCACCGTCAAGCTATTCCTCTATTGGCATCTCCCATCAGCTCATTACCTCCATCCCAACTTCCACTACTTCTCCCGGCTCCACTGAAAACCTCCTTCAAAAAGCTTACACCGGCAGAAATGGCGTTTTGCTGTGAGAAAAGGTTATGTTATAAATGCGATGAACACTATGGCCCTAACCATAAGTGTCGTGCGAAATTCTTCCTCCTTATTGCCTCTGTGGACGACGATCCTGTCGTTTCCCTTCTCCCAAACCCTGACCATGAGAATTCCCCTCCTGTTCTTCTTCAATTGGATACCCCATCTCCGGCTCAATTAAGCCTCCATGCTCTTTCGGGCCACCTAGCTTTCACGACCCCACGCGTCATAGGTTTGGTGAATGGTCACGATGTGGTTGTCCTCATCGATGGGGGTAGTACCCATAACTTTGTTTAAGATCGGATCACTACAAAAAAAATAGCATTTTTCCGACGGCTAAAATCTGTCGGTAACACTAAAAATCCGTTGTTAATTATAAGTTTCCGACGGACAAAAATCCATCCGAAAAATGGTCGTAGGAAACATAAATCGACAGATTTTTTCTATCCGTCGGAAATTTCTGATGGCAAAGTTTCAGACTGATATTTTGGGTTGAAAATTTCTGATGGATTTGTTGGTCGCAAATTTCTCACAAATCATTTTAGACAGAATGTTTCGTCACAAATTTGTGTCAAAAAATATTTTTTTTTATAAATTATTTATTATTTCTATTTTTTTTATCATTAATACTTTAGCAATTACTTTATGCATTTATATTATTTAGCATGAATATTAGAATTAATACATATAATTGAGAAAATAGTGAAATTGATAAATCCAAAACATAAAGTAAAATAAATCATTAAGTTAAATTGAAAACAAATGTAAAAAAAAAACACAATGTAAAATGTCAATACCGATTATCAATAGTAATTTTGTGTTGCTAAGTCAGTAGTCAAAATAGTCATAAGGAAAGTGCCTTTGTTGGTCATCTGCTTGCTGGTCATCTGCCTGGTCCTACTATTGTTGTTGGTGGTGCTGATGCCGCTGGTGAGGTTGTTGTTGATGAATAATGTTTCACACCTCTGGAGGTGGGAACTGAAGGACTACTGACTGAAAAATGTGCATCTCCTCTTTTGATTGACGCAACTCCTCCCTCAGGCGATTAATCTCTGTAGCATCTGTAGCGCGATTGGAAGATCCTTGCATATGCTGCATGAAGCTGTCATTTCCGCATTTGTAAGTATGAGCAAGGTCTCCAGTACCATAAAGGCATCCCTTATGCTTTGGTCTTGCAGCTGCAACCCAACACCGACTCCTAAGTCTTTGTTCTCCAGCAGGGTCTAAGGGAGTGAGTTGGGATTCACCAACACTTGATGCAGCATTAGACCTAGCTTAAGATAGTCTAGCCTAAAATTCTTCCTGTAATTCATAAACAATTATTATTCCATAAATATAATAAAAATTTTAAAGAATAAAAAAAAATGCAAGATAATGGTCCCACATGTGTCCGTCTAGATCTATCATCGACAAATTGACCAGTATCATTTTGTGAATGAGTTTGCTGAAAAACCTCATCTACATATACAGATCGACCAAGCTCCTCTGACTATTAACAAACATTAAGTGGTAAATCAAACATGTATAAACAACTATGTATTATAATTTTAATGTACATACCAAGCGAATGGCATGATCCTACAAGCTGATAGAACCACCTGTTTGCATACACCCACCCTTTTCAGATGCCTAATTTTTTTGGCATGTGCACACTTGGAACGATACTCAGGTGCATTCCAATGTGATAACAAATCATTCCAAACACGATCTCCAATCCAATATGGCCTTTTATTTTCATTTCGGGCATCCCTAAACATCTCAGAAAGTCTATGAGAAGCTTTCAAGTTAAAAGCCTTTTTTATTTCATTCTCTTCCTTGGGGTCTTCAAACCAATTTTCTATAAAGTATAACAAAGTAATGAAATTGTACACAATTAGAAAAATATAAATTTTACAATTTCAATTAAAATAAAAAATAACATTATTATCCATTTCAACCTTTGAACTAATTCATTAACAGAAGAATAATTTACCTTAAAACGCTGGAAAAAATGTTCCTGATAATCTTTTTGGAATCGCTCCCCATGTAGGCCAAGGCTGACCAAATTGTTGCCTAATGGACAAAGTGATAGCCTTTGCCGCAACCTTAGATGGATGTAACCTAAATATAAAAGATAATGAATCAAAATAGTAAAATATCATGTGATGTATCATATATAATGATAATTATATAAATTTTGTAATACCTACGCTCCATTAATTAGTGTAACCATTGGACGATCATTAAGGGGAGGGTCTTCCATCGCCAAATTTATAGCATCTTCCATCGCCATATTGCCACAGGATGCTTAGCTAAATCAATTTCTGATTTGTTATCAATCAACAACCTCATAGGACTGCAATGTCTAAAGTTCAGTTCTTCCATTAAAGCTTCCAGCCATAGAGCTTGACAAGCTGCCATAGTAGAAGCAATATATTCTGCTTCACATGTTGACAAAGCAACTACACTCTGCTTCTTTGAGCACCAAGAGATTGGTGATGTTCCAAATTTGAAAACATACCCAGCAGTGCTTTTCCTATCATCCTTATCACCACACCAATCTGAATCACTATAACCAAACACTTCTCCTTCTATATTCTTCTGACTGTAAGGATATAAAATGTCAAGATCCAATGTTCCTTTCACATACCTCAAAATTCTCTTTGCTGCCAGAAAGTAAGGTGTCTTTGATTTCTCCATAAACCTGCTTATCAATGTTAGTTGGTGAAAACGACTAACTTTTATGTATAAAACTTGTATAAATTGTATCAAACTCTCCCAATTTATGGTTATTTTGTAGTGTTATAAGTATTTTCTATTAAGTATAGGTGATAAATACTTAGTACTTCCATTTTGTGTGTTTAATAATCATTTTCTCTCAATTTTAGGTTAATTAGGCAAGCTTTGGAAAGTGTTGTTTTTCACCTTCTCGCTAAGCCAATCTGTTGGCTTAGCGAGCGTCAGCTAAGCGCAACACTCTTGGGCTAAGCGCGAGGAAGACTCTGGAAGAAGATGAATTGTACAGGTTCACTAAGCACACCGCTTCATCTCACTAAGCGCACCACTTTAGTTCATCCATTAAGCGAGAAAGGCACGCGCTAAGCCAGAATTCACTAATGTGCGCTAAGCGGTCCAAAAGTGCGCTAAGCGCACGAGCACGAACAAGGCCACCTATTTAAGCCTGAAATCAGATTTTAGAAAGGGAGTTTGGACTGGGATTTAGAGCTTTGCATGTCTAGGGTTTCTAGAGAGAGAAAGGTCCAAGTTCCAGAGAGTTTTGAGAGATTTTGTTGTGTAAAGATCTGCAGAGACCAGAGCTTGAAGTAGGAGCCGGTTTGAGAGCTTGAGATGAGTTTGTGAGTGATTGTGAGATCCTAGAGGTGAAGGAGACATCCTCACCACTTGTATTTTTGCAATCATTCTTCTTGTTCTTCTCTTTTTTGTAAAGAAGGCTTCCTGGTATGGAAAGCTAAATCCTCTGTTGGATCTTCCCTGTAGGTACCTGAGGTAAATATATTTTTATCTACTTAATGATGTTTTGTGTGTTCTCTGTGCTATCTGTTTTTCATTCTAGTATGCCTTTACCTTGATCACGTAGATGCATGCTTTGTTAGGGTCATTCAACAGTGGAAACTGGTCTGACTCTAAAGTCCTTGATAGTATAGGGCTAAGTTGTCGCACTATCACGAGGAATCAGGGTGCGATAAGTTAGTTGTGTATGTGTGTCTTAATGTGGTCCTAATTGAGTTTAGTCTTACAAGAGGAATCTGCGGATGATGCTTGATCAGGATTAGGCTAAACTATCATGAGGAATCGGGGTTTAGTATCTCAGGAGACACCATAAGAACACATGAGCATTGTTAGCTAGAGAATATCTTTTCAGCATCAAGCACCTATTAGGAAGACCAACATGTTTCTACTTGTTTTTACACATCATTTCTCTTGCGTGATTTTCTTTCTTTTTTGCTCAGATAGTTTATACACTTGTTCATATTCACACTTACCTTTACACACCAGACACCTATTTGCTAAAATAGCTTACCAAATAACACATGTTCCCCGAGTGTTCGATACTCGATTCTTACTGTTTTATACTACTTGTGTGATCCGGTGCACTTGCTGGAAACCAAACAATCAACCCAACACAATAGGCAATATCAGGTCTAGTGTTACCTTGGTACCTCAATGAGCCTACAATTTGCTTGTACAAGGTAGGATCAACTTCTTTCTCATCCCCGTCTATTTGTAGCTTGATTCCAGTTTCAGTTGGTGTGATCACAGAATTGCACTCCATCATATTGAACCTCTTCAGAATGTATTCTACATACTTCTTTTGATGCATGCTACCGGACTTTGAGTCTGACGGATAGCAAATGAGACTTTTTCACAGTCTCGGCCGGAAGACACTGACATCTCCGGGAAAGGTGCACAACACGAGGTTAGTCACTGTATGCTACCGGAATTTGAGTTTGACGGATAGTAAATGACACTTTTTCGATGTCTCGGTCGAAAGATGCTGACATCTCCAGGAAAGGTGCAGACGACGATGTTAGTCACCGCATGCTACCAGACTTTGAGTTTCACGGATAGCAAATGAGACTTTTTCGTAGTCTTGGCCGGAAGACGCTGACATCTTCGGGAAAGGTGCAAATGATAACGTTAGTCATTGCATGCTACCCGACTTTGAGTTTGACGGATAGCAAATGAGACTTTTTCGTAGTCTCGGCCGGAGGATGCTGACTTCTCCAGGAAAGGTGCAGACGACGATGTTAGTCACTCCATGCTACCAGACTTTGAGTTTGACAGATAGCGAATGAGACTTTTTAACAGTCTCGACCGGAAGACGCTGACATCTCCGCGAAAGGTGCAGATGACGACGTTAGTCATTGCATGCTACCGGACTTTGAGTCTGACGGATAGCAAATGAGACTTTTTTGCAGTCTCGATCGGAAGACACTGACATCTCCAGGAAAGGTGCAGAGGACGACGTTAGTCACTGCATGCTACTCGACTTTGAGTCTAACGGATAGCAAATGAGACTTTTTTGCAGTCTCGGCCGGAAGACACTGACATCTCTAGGAAAGGTGCAGATGACGATGTTAGTCACTGCATGCTACCGGACTTTGAGTCTGATTGATAGCAAATGAGACTTTTTTGCAGTCTCAGCCGAAAGACGCTGACATCTCCAGGAAAGGTGTCGATGACGATGTTAGGCACTGCATGCTACCGGAATTTGAGTCTGATGGATAGCAAATGTGACTTTTTCCCAATCTCAGCTGAAAGAGGCTGACATCTCCGGGAAAGGTGTCGATGACGACGTTAGTCACTGCATGCTACCGGACTTTGAGTCTGCTGGATAGCAAATGAGACTTTTCGCAGTCTCGGCCGGAAGACGCTAACATCTCCGGGAATGGTGCAGTTGATGACGTTAGTCACTGCATGCTACCGGACTTTGAGTCTGACGGATAGCAAATGATACTTTTTTACAGTCTCAACCGGAAGACGCTGACATCTCTGGGAAATGTGCAGATGATGACGTTAATCACTGCATGCTATTAGACTTTGAGTCTTACAGATAGAAAATCAGACTTTTTCGCAGTCTCGGCTGGAAGACACTGACATCTCCGGGAATGGTGCAGACGACGACGTTAGTCATTGCATGCTACTGGACTTTGAGTCTGACGGATAGCAAATGAGACTTTTTGCCAGTCTCGGTCGGAAGACGCTGACATCTCCGGGAAAGGTGCAGACGACGATGTTAGTCATTGCATGGTACTGGACTTTGAGTCTGACGGATAACAAATGAGACTTTTTCGCAGTCTTGGCCGGAAGACGCTGACATCTTCGGGAAAGATGCAGATGACAACGTTAGTCACTACATGTTACTGGACTTTGAGTCTGACGGATAGAAAATGAGACTTTTTCGCAGTCTCGGCCGAAAGACGCTAACAACTCCGGGAAAGGTGCAGATGACGATGTTAGTCATTGCATACTACTGGACTTTGAGTCTGACGGATCGCAAATGAGACTTTTTCGCAGTCTCGGCCGAAAGACGCTGACATCTCCGAGAAAGGTGCAGGTGACGACGTTAGTCACTACATGCTACCAAACTTTGAGTCTGACAGATAGCAAATGAGTGTGTGCGGGTTACCGTATAGGGTGTCTCCACGTGCCAACGGATTCACAGATCACAATAGCAAAAGGGGGGGTGGTCGATAAAAGCGAGGTTTTTGCTCCTACGTATCCTTAATTTGTGATGAGGAACTCAGACCTACGTAGTTCTTCATTTTGTGAGAGACTAAAATAGTCTCAGTGTTCTTTCACTAAAATGCGAACATGCTTTAGTAAAGAAACAAGGCCCCCAATTGATCAGAGCAACATATAATTTTTGTAAAAAATAATGTGTCTATTGGGGAAGGAGAGTATGCCGATGAAATTTTCTCATAACCATAAATGAGATTTTGGATGTTAGCGTTTCGTTTCTAAACGACCATTTAGAGGAAACATTGGGTCCAACAAAATAGAAAAAAATCACTCAAAGTGTATCAATCTCACACAGGTAAGTGTTTTATCCTAATTTTGAACCATAGATATGTCATGACTTGATTTTGAAAATCATATCCTATCAAATCAAAGATTACATGTGTGATCATGGATCCATAGGACTTTTTCGGGAATGGTGTTTTTTTGGTGGGAAATTTGGATCCGAGTGTTTTGGCCTTTCCCTTTTTCTGTTTTTGTTTAGTGCAGGGCGAGAAAGTCGCCAGCGCACATGATTTTGGTTGGCAATCAAAGGGAAAGGACCACTTCAAGTTGTGGTTTCCTTTCTTTCCTTATTTGGTTGTGACTATTCTATATTTGTTTGGATATTTGTCTGGTCCAAAGACCTTTCTGTGTATTTCTTTCGTTTTCTTCCGATCTTTGATCGGGAATTTTTCTTTTTTTCCTTTGTTTTCTTCTGATCTTTGATCGGGAACTTTCTTTTTCTTTTTTGTTTTTGATGCACGTTGGCCGCTTAACAGTGAATGGCTCTTCTTTCTTGGGAGA
Organism: Glycine max; assembly: GCF_000004515.6. NCBI lineage: Eukaryota > Viridiplantae > Streptophyta > Magnoliopsida > Fabales > Fabaceae > Glycine > Glycine max. The sequence goes on along the minus strand of NC_038250.2, from coordinate 34,071,097 downwards.
TCCCACTGTTCCTTCTTTCGAGGGCAAGGATGGAAATTCTCATCCTGGGTCAAGGTTTATGGTGGTTTGAGGTTTTGGCTCAAAAGGCTTGTAGAACGGCTAGACATGATATATGTCAGGGTGTTGGTTTGGCCAGTGGTTCAGGGATAAAGAAATGTCTCACATTATTTCCATGACACACATGCAACAATGATGATTTGGAAATTTTATGCAAAACTGGTCATGCATGCACCCATGTGGACACTCAAGCATCAAGTTTTTATGGTCATGAGACACTAGGGCTCAAGATTCATTTTCCCTATTTAAGTCAACCCAGTGTTTCCAAAACATGTTCTTTTATCAATTCATGCTTTCATTCGAGTCCATTTTGGGCTTCGGGAAAATTTTCACAGCATTCCCCCTTCAGGTGCATATACATTTTTTTTTCAAAAACTGGTGTTATGATCAGTGAATCTTTTTCAAAGAAAAGTTGGAAGTTATTTCTTTTCAAAAGTGTGTTGGCTTTTCAGCCAAAAGATATATTTTTTGTTCTTGTTTGTTTTTGTTTTTTTCTTTCTTTTTTTTTTCAACAGCTTGTAACCTGGACAAGGTTGATGCTCGAGATCACATATTTTTTTTTTAAAAAAGGCGTGCGAACGAAAGTGCACAAGACCTACACATTTTTTTGCATTTCGGATAAATCATCATAAAGTAAGTACGACCATATGCCCAAAGCGATAAATTACTCACAATGCGACAGATAACTGGATGTTCGGTTCAATCACAATGAACATAATAATTGGCAGCAGATAATGTCAGATCACAAGGGAAATAACAGAATAACAAAATAACTGAAAGCAGTAATGAAGGATAAATGACAAGTTTGGCGATCCCGATTGTATGGCTTCGCCTCCTCCAAGGTAGTGCGAAAATTCATCATCCCTCGGTTGCCCCTGTCTCTGTCTGAGGAATGACCATCCTTTGATGGCCTTGAAATGCTATTGATGTTCCACGCTCTGTAATCAGTGTTTGTCAAAGCCCGTGTCGGCTTGTGGGGCCACACTGGAATCCTCTTCAATGGTGCCCTTCCTGGACCGCTTCGCGGGGAGCTTCTTTGTAGGCAATTCTAGATTTCCTACTAGTAGCACTTCTTTAACATCTGGAGTCGGACGTGTGATGACTTGTCGGTCATGGGCCTAGTATTTTTGCTTACCTTTGGCTTTGGACTTGGTCGCCTGCTGGTCAGCCATGTGTCGTAGGCAATGCTCCATCCTTTTTGTGGATGAGCTTAGGTGAACTCTGGAGGTAGTGATGGTGCGTTTGTTGCCCGCTACTGTGATGCCTTGCCCTACGCTAGCTTGGGGGCACAGTACTTCTCGATGAAAGCCCTGTTAATTGGGGCCTAATGACCCTATTGGGGGCAACGGGCACTACGTATAATTGACGGAGGCTCGTAATCAGAGCTGGAAACCCCAAGACCCTGTTGGACTTTTTCGCGATCCCTGCAAATAATAGATGGCATCAAAAATCAGTTAAGCCACGTGCATACTTACCTATGTCATGATGGCATAAACCAGCTGACACTTCAGCAGGGGGAGATTAGAGTGGTGGTCACTTCGTAGAACAGACAAAGGCCCGTAATTAGAGTTAGAACCCTAGGGCCCTGTTGGACTTCTTCGAGTCCACTGGGTGTCATGCGGGCGCAATCCCTGCAAACAGTAGATGGCATCAGAGACTAGTTGAGCCACGTGCATACTTACCTATGTCATGATGGCATAAACCAGCTGACACTTTGGCAGGGGGAGATCAGAGTGGTGGTCGCTGGGGATAAGGTTGCTAAGTAGCAACATCATCCATATGTTGGTGCGCACGATCCATACTCATTTCCTTGCAGCGGCTGGGTGAAATCTTGCCCCGGTATGCATAGTAGTTGTGCGATAGTCTCCTCCTCTGGTTGTTCTTGCACAACTGGTCGCCCTCCAATATCAGGGGGTGGCTCAGGAACTGATAAAAGCAAACTACTAGCCCCTCATCCGGGAGTGCAAGTCTCGGTTAAGCATTAAGGGCAGAGGACCTTGAGTTCTCTAAAGGTGCAGATGTGGAGTCCTCTAAAGGCGAGGACGTGTAGTCCTCTGAAGGCGAGGGTGTGTAGCCCTCTGAAGGCGAGGACGTGTAGTCCTCTGAATGCGAAGGTGTGTAGTACTCTAAAGGTAAGGGCATGTAGCCCTCTGAAGGCTAGGACGTGTAGTCCTCTGAAGGCAAGAGCGTGTAGCACTCTGAAGGTGAGGACTTGTAGCCCTCTGAAGACAAGGGCGTGTAGCCCTCCGAAAGCGAGGGCGTGCAGCCTGTTAGTCGATGATTACAACTAACTTTTGTGTATAAAACCTGTGTATATTGTATCAAACTTTCCCAATTTATGGTTGTTTTGTAATACTATAAGTACTTTTTGTTAAATATAGGTAATAGATAATTTATACTTTTGTTTTGTGCGTTTAATAATCAATTTCTCTCAATTTTAGGTTAAATAGGCAACTTTGGCAAAGTGCTGCTTTTCACTCTTTCGCTAAGCCAAGCTGCTGGCTTTGCGAGAATTCGCTAAGCGCAACCTTCAGTGGCTAAGCGTGAGGAAGAATCCAGAAGAAGATTAACTGTCAAGTTTGCTAAGCGCACCACTCCAGGTCATCAAGCGCACCGCTTCAGCTCATCTGCTAAGCGAAACAAGCACGCTAAGCAAAAATCCACTTATGCGCACTAAGCGATCCAGATCTGCGCTAAGCGCACGAGCACGAACAAGGCCACCTATTTAAGCCTGAAATCATATTTGCAAATGGAGTTTGGCACTTTTCTTGATAAGCTCTGCATGCACGAAGGTTCTAGAGAGAGAAAGGTCCAAGTTCCAAAGAGTTCTGAGAGATTTTGCTGTGTGAAGATCTGCAGAGATGCGAGTTCAAAGCGAAAGCCGTTCTGAGAGCTTGAGATGAGTTTGTGAGTGATTGTCAGATCCTAGAGGTGAAGGAGACATACTCACCACTTGTGTTTTTGCAGTCTTTCATCTTGTTCTTCTCTTTGTGGTAAAGGAGGTTTCCGGACTATGGAAAGCTAAATCCTCTATTGGATCTTCCCTATAGGTACCTAATGTAAATATATTTCTATCTATGTAATGATGTTTTGTGTGTTCTCTGTGCTATCTATTTTTCATTCCAGTGTGCTTTTGCCTTGATCATGTAGATGCATGCTTTGTTAGGATCATTGAATAGTGGAAACTGGTCTGGTTCCGAAGTCCTTGATAGTATGGGACTAAGTTGTTGTGCTATCACAAGGAATCGGGGTACAAGAACTTAGTTGTGTATGTGTGTCTTAATGCGGTCTTGGTTGAGTTTAGTCTTACAAGAGGAATCTGCGGACAAGGCTTGATCAAGACTAGGCTAGGCTATCATCAGGAATCGGGGTCAAGCAGTCTAGGAGAAAACATAGGAACGCATGAGCATTGTTAAATAGAGAACATCCTTTTTAGCATCAGGAACCTATGAGGAAGACCAACACATTCTCTACTTGTTTTTACACAGTATTTCTCTTGCGTGATTTTCTTTCTTTTTGCCTAGATAGTTTAAATACCTGTTCATAACCACAGTCATATTTTCATACCAGACGCCTATTTATCAAAATAGCTTGCCAGATAACACAAGTTCCCAAGAGTTCGATACTCAGTTCTTACCGTTTTATACTACTTGTGCGATTCGGCACACTTGTCGTTGCGAACACAACCCTCTGAAGGCGAGGGCGTGCAGCCCTCTGAAGGCGAAGACGTGTAGTCCTCTGAAGGCGAGGGCGTGTAGCCCTCTGAAGGCAGGGGCGTGTAGCCCTATAAAGGCAAGGGCGTGTAGCCCTCTGAAGGTGAAGACGTGCAGCCCTCTGAAGGCGAGGGCGTGTAGTCCTCTAAAGGCGAGGGCGTGCAGCCCTCTGAAAGCGAGGATGTGTAGTCCCGTGAAGGCGAGGGCACATATCACTCTGAAGGTGAGGACGTGCAGCCCTCTAAAGATGAGGGTGTGCAGCCCTCTAAAGGCGAGGACGTGTAGTCTTCTGAAGGTGAGGACGTGTAGTCCTCTGAAGGCGAGGACGTGTAGTCCCTTGAACACGAGGACGTGTAGCCCTCTTAAGGCGAGGGTACTAGTACCCAAGGGTCCACCCTTATGAGAAAGCAAGAGATTGACTCATTGAGAAGGCCGGTCATCCCAAATTCAAAAGATTAGACATTAGATGTAGGAAATCTATGCAGTTAACATGATTTTTAGGGATGCAGATGCATGCAACCTTTGTCTTGAAATGCAGTAAATGCGGACTTCGTATGCAACAATGCAATGTAATGGAAAGTTGTACAATGTTCATGACATTCTTTCCCTATTTTGTGATTTTGATTTTGATTTGATTTTTTGAAAGAGTTGATAATTCTTGCAATCTCATCCTATCTTTTGCAAATCTCTTCGGGAACTCCCTCAGAGTGTATGTTCTGTTTGATTTAGTCACTTGACCATTTTGGAGTGACGGCAATGGAGCTATTTGACGTTTAATCAATCCATTGAAATCCCCGGGTTTGTCCCTCCCCCTTTTTTTTGTTTAAAAACATCAACGAGTGAAAACTTTTGACTTGCCCGTAGGTTCGCCTGAGGCTCACGCATGGTGCCTTTCATTGCCCTAACGTAAGGCTCTGAGGTATCAATCATTGTTTTGTTTTCACAACCTTGAAGCAAGGAAGAATGAAAGAAGTGGTTGATTCTCAAAAAGGATTTTCAAGGACGAGAAACAGTTGAAGGATTTTTCAGTTGATAGATTAAGTCAAATGACTCATATTCTTGATAACTCACTTCTCTCTTAAAAAGACAAACTTTCAGGAATGATAAAATGAGGCCACATGAATGTCTATTTTTTTACTTGAAAATACAGTCAATCAAATTCTTTTTTTTTTCTTTTTCTTTTTGAACTTTTCTGCTTTACTCATTGTTTACGGCATCCTTACCAAATGTGTAGCACGAGTAATTTCTGATTGAACGGTCTTGGAAGTCCAAACTCAGGAGTGCAGGTCGCTTGAGCAAACAAACCAATGGCTTGCACCCACATTCTAGTGGAAGCAAAGATGTAATTACGAGAGGATGAGGGACAAAGATGTCAAATTTATCCATTTTATTTAGCATTGTAACCGTGGTTTACAATAATGGCATAAACTTGAAAATCCTGATGAGTTATTAGAGACATCTAACAATAGCTTTCAAAATTGCCCCATGTGTGGTGTCGCTTGTCAATGTTAGGATTCACAAGCGATTATCCTTAAATTTCGGCCAGCCTGCCTTAATTAGACTTTGCACCTTATACTTCAAGGTCATACAATGCTCAATGGAATGTCCTGGAACTCCTGCATGATATCCACATGTTGCATTCGAGTCGTATCCTTGGAAAAATGGAGGTTAAGGAACCCTGCCAAGGGTTATGGCTACCATTGCATTATCAAGTAGATATGGGAGCAAGTTAGCATATGACACCGGAATTTGGGGTGAATCCTATAGGCTTTTTGCTGCAATATTCCTTTCTGGTTTTCGCTAAAGGTGGTGTTTTGGCATCGGATGTGCGGCGGGCAGGCTTTGTGGATGATTTAGGGATGGCCTTTGTGGATGACTAGGTGGTGGGTAATGAGAAGGGCTGATATTGGCCGAGTAATGACATTATTGGGCTGATGGGAAATTTGACCGTGTGGGAATGACAGTCATAGCAAGGGTTTCTCCCTCATTCTCATCCTCTTCATTTGCCCCAATTTTCACATTTATCAAAGCAGGATGATTAGATTTACCTCTTTCTAGGCCCACTTTGATCCTTTCGCCGGCAAAGACCAAATCCGCAAAGCTTGAATGTGTGTAACCCACAATATTTCCATAGAAGGGTTGTGGTTGGGGGCGAAATTAAGGCCCCTCCAAAGTGTTTTGCAGGGGTATACCACCAACTGTTTGCCCTTCAGTGGCATACCCGGGGCAAGGCTTGAAGTCAGCTAGATTGTGGTGGGGAATTTGATGTGTCTCCCCCATGGGTTGAGAGACATGTGCATGATCAGATTGAGGTTGTTGGCTCTCAATGAGTATGGGAGCGGAGTTATTGACATCCTCACTAGGAGTGTATGCCACATTGGGTGGTGTATAGTTGGGAGGCAAGCCATATGGCGGGAAGGTGTGCTTGTTTTGAATTTGCACATAATGGGGGCCGCCCGTACTTCCCAAATCTTTGCCTATCATATCTGAGGTTGGATGATTCATTTGGTTGAGGTCAGATGGGGGCTCGGGTTCACTTTAGCAACAGCACTGGTAGCGGCAACTGCAACCGCATTGGCTTCCAATACCTTCTTCATGCTCATCATGGCCTCCATCATTGTGGCCATTTGCTCTTTCATGGCCTCCATGTCGGCCTTCATCTGCTTTTGCACCTCCACTACTTCACCCATTACTCTAGCTCTAGCACGGGTTCGGTAAGGGCGCCGTAAAGCGTGTTCTTTTCTTTTTGATAACAATGATTAAGTTCATTTTTTTTCAAGGAAAGAATGCAATGAGCAATGCAAGCAATGAAAAGCATGGATGTATGCGAATGATGCACAGTTGAAGTATTGCGAATTTTTATGCAGGACATGGGGTTGAATCAATTTAGATTTTCAACATGGTTCATGACATCTTTGTCAAGGTAAAACTGGAAGTAACAAGGACATCAACAATCCTAAATGTGTTTGGCAGTAGATGAAGTAATGATGTAACTCGATCCATCTTTTGCCCCAATTTTGGCAAGATGGTTACTTCCATGCTTCAACTTGGTTCAACCCCATAACCCAAGGAATGAGAATTTTGATCGCCAATACTTCGACAACATTTCATAGAGATCAAAGACTCGGGAATATGTATGCTATGCATGGAAAATGTAATTATGAGATTGAGATGCCCAAAGAAACATCATTTCCAAGTTAACCACGCATTAGGTACTATGCTCAATCATTTTGTTTTGTTGTTTATTTTTAGAAATGGGTTTATGATCCCAACATGGTTGGCTCATGGTACCTAACACATGCAACTAAGAATGCAGTATGAATTTTCACGCTTCCTTTTTTTATTTTTGTTTTGCAGAGGAAAACGCAAGCATCATGCATGAGAAAACATGAAAACAAAAGGTACGTTGAATGCATATGCATGATGATGCAATGACTCATGCAAAATGTGATGCTGGAATATGATAACGGACAAATGCATGAATGATATGTTAATTATGATGCCATGAAGAGATGCTTATGCGATGCATGATATGAATGCATTTATGGACACGAGAGCCCAGAAAATCATCTCTTCTTACTTGTGCATTCGGGGGCGCAGTGCCCCATGTGTGCAGTTAAGAAAGTGATATGGACCTTTCGGGTTCCCATGACAAAAGACGAGACCAACATACAACGCATGCGTGACGACATGATGTAGATGCGAAAAAGCGCAATAGGGGGATGTACACAGCATGTATCCTCAAATAATCATACAACAAAAGCGTACATGACATTTAGGTTATATGCAAGGCAGTGTTTAAAAAGCACACAACGTATTCGCTTTGTGCCCCTATTTTAAGGACCTAAACGGGAGGAACTAAAAGGCTTTTAGTGATAAACCCCAAGGTGGTCATATCTCTCTTGATGGTTTCTAGAGGAATCATCCCCTTCGAAAAACATATTGCGGCAGTAAGGACTACCAGCAACAATATGTTATCAAAGACAAAAAACTCTAGATGAGGGTTCACTGTTATGAAGCAAGTCGGAAACCCAGCATGACCACAGATTCACCTCCACTCCTTATGTTCCCATGCACCCGAGTATAGGGCCCTTTTCAACTCATCGTGTGTGAAAAGGGATGTTTCCCTTGATAGGAGAAGGTAGTCCTTACTGCCGCAATATGGCAGTGCTAAGGGATGTTTCCCTTGATAAGAGAAGGTAGAAAGATTGCTTAAGAAGGAGTGCTCTTTTAATATCACCTTTTGTTGCAAAATGATTTTCCTTCTTAACAATCTTCTTGGAGGAATCCTTTTCCTCTTTTTCCTTCCCCTTGGCCTTTGAAGACAAGGCCTCACTATCCTTCTTTTTCTTTTGTTTTTCTAGTTTTTCTTCCTCATCCCTCTTATCTTTCATTGTTAGTTGATCTTTGGCCACCTGTGAAGGTGTTTGAAGCATTTTATGTTGCTAGTCCTTTCTTGGGAACTAGTCTTAGGGGTGTATTTCTCTATGGTCTTACCCTTATCTTCCTTGGGTTTTGAAGGTGCAGCCCCTAAAATTCCATGGGCTTGGTCCTTCCTTGGATAAGAGTGAGAGCCATAAGATTTTGAAGAAGTCTTTCTTTTAAGTTGTTGCTCCACTCTTATACAAAGTTGGACTAGCTCATCTAGGTCCCTATATGGAAGGAGTTCAACCTTGTCCCTCACTTCCATATTAAGCCCACTGAGGAACCTAGCTATGCTTGTTCTTTCCTGTTGGATCAAGTGGCCTCAGAATAATTAAGAAGGGGGGTTGAATTAATTATTACTAGACCTTTACTAATTAAAAATTACCCTTCTTAGGCTTTTACTATGTTGTTAAGAAAATAAAGAATAGAAAAGAAACTTAACCAAAAGTAAAAGCAGAAATTAAAGTGCACGGCAGAAATTAAAAGAGTAGGGAAGAAGGAGACAAACACACAAGAGTTTTATACTGGTTCGGCAACAACCTGTGCCTACATCCAGTCCCCAAGCGACCTGCGGTCCTTGAGATTTCTTTTCAACCTTGTAAAAATCCTTTTACAAGCAAAGATCCATAAGGGATGCACCCTCCCTTGTTCTCTTTGAACAACCTAGTGGATGTACCCTCCACTAGAACTGATCCACAAGAGATGTACCCTCTCTTGTTCTCAGTCAACAACCCAAGTAGATGTACCCTCTACTTGTACCACAAAGGATGTACCCTCTAATGTGTTAAGGCAAAGTTCTCAGGCGGTTAGTCCTTCGAAACTTTGTGAATGGGGAAACAAAAGAATTCTCAGGCGGTTAGTCCTTTGAAATCTTTTGTTAATGGGAAAGGGAAGAATCAAAAGAATTCTTAGACTGTGTCATTTTGAATTCTTTGACAAGGGAGAAGGGAGACACAAAAGAATTCAGGCAGTTAGTCCTTCGTTCGTTTGGAAAAGGGAGAAGAATTCAGGCGGTTAGTCCTTGGCGAATTCTTTTTGGCAAAGGGAGAAGGGAATGAAAAAGATGAATAGCACATGTTTTTTAACAAAGAACTTTTCTTGGAAGAAAAATTTTTGAACAAAAACTTTTAGAAAGATGAAGAGAAGATGAAATAAGAAAGTTCTGAAAGAAATGAAAGAAGATATTGAAAGATAGAATGGTTGAAAGAGATGATAGATCTGAATGAGATTGTTCAAATGTTTCATGCCAAGGTCACATATTTATAGTTTCTTGATGACTCAAGTCAAAACTTGTAACTCTTGGCAATTCCTTTAAAACTAATCACTTAAAAAGATATGACTTTTGAAAGAATCTTCAGAAGCAAGTCACTTGAAGAAATGTGACTTTTGGAAATGAATTTTTCGAAAATAGTCACTAGTAATCGATTACCATAAAGATGTAATCGATTACACATCAACAGATGTGACTCTTCATTTTGAATTTTGAAAATCTTAACGTTTTAAAACCACTGGTAATCGATTACTATAATATGGTAATTGATTACCAGAGAGTAAAACTCTTTGGTAATTGTTTTGTGAAAACTTCTTTTGCTACTCAATGTTTTGAAAAACTTTTTAATACTTATCTTGATTAAGTCTTCTCTTGATTCTTGAATATTTGAGTCTTGAATCTTGATCTTGATTATTCTTGAATCTTGAATCTTGAATCTTGATTCTTTATTCTTGAAATCAAATTTCCTCTTGATCTTTGAAGTGTTCTTGACTCAAACTTGAACTCATTCTTAAATGTCATCATCTTTATTATCATGAAGTTATCTTGACTTTTGAGCTTTTTGTCATCATCTTTGTTATCATCAAAACTCCTTGAATCAATCTTGATTCATCATGAAGCTTACTTCTACATTTCCTCCTCCCTAAGTCCAGCTCTTAAAAGGAGGAGTTCCATTTGTATGTTCAAGCTGTCAGCACTAGCGATTTCAACCTAGAAATCAAGAGTAGTGTTTATGTTGCTTAAGGCTTGGATAGTTACAATTTGTGTTTGCTTATGCTCAATTATCTTGAATAACACAATTCATGAGAGCTTAAGACTTATTTTGATTCACAAATCCAGCCACAACTCAACTTCATCATAGGCATCATGTAGGAAACTTAGAAAACAAAAAAAAAGAGTTCAACAACAAGACTACTTCTAGGCATTAATTTAGAACATGTTATGAACTAAATGACATGCATGAATTAGACTCAAAATTCAAAAGATAGGCTAAGAATGACAAGAATACATGAACAAATGTATCGAGAATTCAATCAACAAAATAAAAATTCAACACAAACTTAGAACATAATGTGACAATTACTATGACTAAACATGACTCTAAGACAACATGGATTAAGTGATTTGCACTTAGATTTTTGTGTTTTTTTTTTCTAATCAATATTTTGGAAGAAAATTTATATCTAAGGTTCAGCACCAGAATATTATGAATGAAAAATGATAGAACCTAAAATCAACACAAAAACATTATTCAACAGTAAATCTACAAAATTTAAACCATAGAAATGCAAGAACAAGTATAGATCTAAGATTTAATCGGTTTATTTTTTTTTTGAATCTACTCTAAACAGCACCAAACCACAAGACAATGGAGGATATACATGGAGAATAAGATGAAGAACAAGGAATTAAAGAGAATTCACCGAACAAAAAGATAGAGGAAGCAAAAGACCATCACCTAGATGAAGATGCTCTGAAACCACACGATGTAAGCTCCATTGGAGCTTGTAGGCCTATGATCTTCTTCATCAATGGATTCCTTTGCTTCTTGGAAGATGAATGGCAATATAATGGAGAAGGAAGAGAGAGAGGAGACACCACTTCAAGGAGAAGATGAGTCTAGAAGAAGCTCACCACCATAGGAGACTATGGATAAGAGCTTGGAAGAAGAAGGAGATGAATGAAGGGAGAGGAAGAGAAGAGCACGAAATTTTGTGCTCTAAAATTTGAAGTTTAATATTCAAATGATCAAAGTTCAAAAAATTCACACACATGACCTCTATTTATAGCCTAAGTGTCACACAAAATTAGAGGGAAATTTGAATTTCAATTCAAATTTCACTTGAATTTGAAATTGAATTTGTGGAGCCAAACTTTGGAGTCAAAATTTCACTAATTATGATTAGTGAATTTTAGTTATGGTTCAGCCCACTAATCCAAGATCAATTCAAAGATTCTCCACTAAGTGTGCTTAGGTGTCATGAGGCATGTAAAGCATGAAGGACATGCACAAAGTGTGACTATATGATGTGGCAATGGGGTGTAGTAAGAAAATGCTCACCTCCCCCTCTAAAATTTAATTGGATTATGCTTCTACTAATTCAATTAAATTTATTTCCCAACACACACATCAAATATTCACTTAGTGCATGTGAAATTATAAAACTACCCGTAATACAAAAACTAGTCTAGGTGCCTTAAAATACAAGGGCTGAAAAATCCTATATTTCTAGGGTACCCTACCTACATTATGGAGCCCTAAATACAAGGACCAAATATAATGACATCCTAGTCTTATATGTACAATGATAATTGGACCCAACCTTGGCCCATGGGCTCAGAAATCTACCCTAAGGCTCATGAGAACCCTAGGGCCTTCTCTTGCATCTTTGGCCCAATCTTCTTGGAGTCTTCTATCCAATGCCCTTGGGGGGTAGGATTGCATCAGAAAGGCATGCAAAATGGGTAGAGTACCTAGAGCAATTTCCATATGTTATCAAATACAAAAAGGGAAAAACAAATGTGGTAGCTGATGCCCTCTCTAGGAGACACACATTGTTTTGCTCCCTAGGAGCTCAAATTTTAGGATTTGATAATATTAGGGACTTGTATGCTTTAGATGAACATTTCTCTCCCATTTATGAGAGTTGTGGGAAAAAGGCCCAAGATGGATTCTATTTGGCTGAGGGGTATTTCTTCAAAGAGGGAAAGCTTTACATACCCCAAGGATCCATTAGGAAATTACTTATGAAAGAGAGCCATGAGGGTGGGCTCATGGGCCACTTTGGGATAGACAAGACCCTTGTCTTACTCAAAGAAAAGTTTTATTGGCCCCATATGAAGAAAGATGTCCATAAGCATTGCACTAGGTGTGTGGCTTGTTTACAAGCCAAGTCTAGGGTGATGCCTCATGGGCTATACACACCCTTACCCATCCCCTCTGCACCTTGGGTAGACATTAGTATGGACTTTGTCCTTGGGCTTCCTAGAACCCAAAGAGGTGTAGACTTTATCTTTGTGGTGGTGGATAGGTTTAGCAAGATGGCACATCTTAGGAAGGATAGATTCCCTACTAAAAGGAAATTCAAGCTTAGCCCTAGAGGGGATAGACCTTTTCAGGTTTTGGAGAGGATCAATAACAATGCCTATAGGTTGGACCTCATAGAAGAGTATGGAGTCAGCACCACTTTTAACATTTCTTATTTAATTCCTTTTGTAGGTGGAGTGATATTGAGGAGGAGGAACTAACAGATTTGAGGTCAAATCCTCTTCAAGGGGGAGGGGATAATGCAATCCTCCCTAGGAAGGGACCAATCACTAGAGCCATGAGGATTGGGCTAAAGCTGCTGAAGAAGGCCCTAGGGTTCTCATGAACCTCAGGGTAGATTTCTGAGCCCATGGGCCAAGGTTGGGTCCAATTATCTTTGTACATATTAGATTAGGATGTCATTATATTTGGTTCTTGTATTTAGGGCTCCATAATGTAGGTAGGGTACCCTAGAAATATAGGATTTTTCAGCCCTTGTATTTTAGGGCACCTAGACTAGTTTTTGTATTAGGGGTAGTTTAATAATTTCACATGAACTAAGTGAATATTTGATGTGTGTGTTGGGAAATAAATTTAATTGAATTGGTAGAAGCCCAATCCAATTAAATTTTAGAGGGGGAGGTGAGCATTTGCTTACTACACCCCATTGCCACATCATATAGTCACACATTGTTCATGTCCTTCATGCTTTACATGCCTCATGACACCTAAGCACACTTAGTGTAGAATCTTGGAATTGATCTTGGATTAGTGGGCTGAACCATAACTGAAATTCACTAATCATAATTAGTGAAATTTTGGCTCCAAAAATTCAATTTCAAATTCAAGTGAAATTTGAATTGAAATTCAAATTTGCCTCCAATTTTGTGTGACACTTTACTATAAATAGAGGTCATGTGTGTGCATTTTTTCGACTTTGATCATTTGAGAATTAAACTTCAAAGTTTAGACTTCTTTGGAGGCACTAAATTTCATGCTCTTCTCTTCCTCTCCCTTCATTCATCTTCTTCTACCTTCAAGCTCTTATCCATGGCTTCCTATGGTGGTGAGCTTCATCTAGACTCATCTTCTATTTGAAGTAGCATCTCCATTCATCTTTCTCCTTCTCCATTCCACTGCAATGAGACCTCAAGAAGCAAAGGAATCCGTTGATGAAGAAGATCCAAGGCCTACAAGATCCACATGGAGCTACACCATAAGGCTTGGTCTTGCTTCGGACAGAATGAGTCCTTTTGGAAACTTAAGCACTAACCATAGTTCATGGCCTGTTTTGTTGATGATTTACAACTTTCTTCCATGGTTGTGCATGAAGCCAAAATACATTATGTTGTGTATGATGATAGCGGGCCCAAGACAACCAGGAAATGAAATTGAAATCTATCTCACTCCGTTGGTTGAAGACTTAAGAAAATTATGGGTAAATAGGGTTGATGTGTTTGATGGGAATCTCCAACAAACCTTCAGGTTGTGAGCAATGGTATTTTGTACCATTAATGACTTTCCAACATATGGGAATTTGAGTGGATATAGTGTCAAAGGACATCTCACATGTCCTATTATTGAGAAAGGGACGAGCTTCATCCAGCTGAAACATGGAAAGAAGACAATATATACTAGGCATCGAAGATTTCTCAAACCTTATCACCTATATCAATGATTGAAGAAAGCTTTTAATGGAAGTCAGGAGAATGAAAGTGCGCCAAAACCCTTAGCTGGAAATGAAGTTTATGATCGGGTGAAAGGCATATGTTGGACAAGCGGCCAATTTAACAAATTTTAATCCTTTTTTAAATTATATATGATAGGCTCCGAATGCAGAAGAAGAAGAAGCAATCAATTTAATAATGTTCTTTTAAATGCGCAAGACAAAGCAAACTACAATAAAATAATTGAGATAAGGGAAGAGAGAAATGCAAACTCGATTTATACTGGTTCGGCCACTTCCCGTGCCTACGTCCAGTCCTCAAGCAACCCGCTTGAGATTTTTCACTATCTCTGTAATTCCTTTACAGTCTTTGAACACACCTTAGGATCTCTCAACCTTGTGTTCAAGATTCTCACAAGCCAAGAGACAAACAACCTCTTGATTACAATTTAGTTTCTGAGATGTACAGATTGATTTCTCTCCTTTTAGAGTAGATGATACAAATTGAAGATCTTAGAAGAATTCTCAAAAGATTTGCATGTGTTTGGCCAATATTTGTTTTGAGAGCATTTGACAATTAAGTTCTCCTAGAACATTTCTTTCTTAACTTTTCGAAGCCAGACACACACACACACACACACACATATAGGCCCATTGTGCATTTTTCAAAATAGTTTGAAGAGATATGTCTTTTCAAAAAGTTTTTTTGAAATTTTCTCACTGGTAATCGATTACATAGTTATATTTTGAAGGGTTATGAATTTTCAAAGTATTTTCTAAAGTGTCGTTACCGGTAATCAATTACAAACACTTGGTAATCAATTACAATATTTAAATTTCAAATTTCAAAAAACTTTTTGAAAAGCTCATTTGTAATTTGTTTCTGGTAATCGATTACAATACTTGGTAATCAATTACTAGTGCCTTGAGTTGTTGAAAATAATTGTGAGGCCAAAATTGTTCAACCAGTATGAGATTCTTTTAACAAATAAACTAAGGCCTTATCCTTTTCTTGATCTTGTTTGCTTGACCTTGAATTAATCTTGAAGCAATCTCTATTTGCTTAACCTTGAATATTTCTTGAAGCAATCTTGTTTGCTTATACTTTGGCATCATCAAAAACCTGTATACATACATTCATAACATCGTATCTATCTTCGGGAAGACCCAAAAGAAGGAATCACCTGAGAAGAACATATGGAAGAAATACTGGTCCGATCTAGATGTACTATAGAAATAATGCATGTCAAGAAAAATGTCTATCATAGTTTAATTGGCACCCTTCTTAACATTAAAGGCAAGACAAACGATGGTTTGAAATGTCGTCAAGATCTAGTTCACATGGGTATATGCGAGTAGTTGCATCCAATATCACAAGGTCGGTGAATGTATTTTCCCCCAGCATGCCACGCAATGCCAACAAAAGAGAAAAAAAGTTTTTGTCAATGTCTGCGGAGTCTAAAAGTCCCACAAGGATACTCTTCAAATATCAAGAGTCTTGTATCCATCAATGATCTCAAATTGGTCGACTTGAAGTCTCATGATTGTCACATGTTGATGCAATAACTATTAGCTATAGCGATTCGCGGTATAATTCCATACAAAGTTAGGATTGCCATAACTTGTTTGTGCTTTTTCTTTAATGCTATATGTAGCAAAGTCATTGACCCTTGATAGTTGGATGATTTGGGGAATGAGGCTGACATTGTCCTTTGTTAATTGGGGATGTATTTTTCTACTCCTTTTTTTGACATAATGGTTGACTTAATTGTTCATCTAGTGAGGGAGATTAGGTTGTGTGGTCCCATTTTTTTATGATGGACGTATCCAGTTGAGTGGTACATGAAGGTCTTAAAAGGTTATACAAAGAATAAATACCGACTAGAAGATTCCACTGTTGAAAGGTACGTTGCTGAAGAATGTATTTTTGTTTTGAGTACATTGAAATAGTTAAACCTATTGGGCTTCCTCAAACTCATCATGATCGAACACGGGCAGGTAAGGGTACATAAGGATACCATGCTGTAACTATGAGTCGATAGGAGGTCTCATAAGCGCATCTATATATATTAAATAACACACAAGAGGTTCTTCCGTACATAGATACTCACAAACAATATCTGACAACTACTCACCTAAAAATGAACATGATGAAGGTGTTCAAAGAACATAATAGAACTTTCATAAACTTGTTTAAAGAAATAATCTTCGGTGATGATAATGCTTCCTAAACATTAAGATTGTTAGCTATTGAGCTACATCTCAATGTTCCAACTTGGAAGGGATATGATATCAAGAACTATTCCTTCTACACAAAGTCATAAAATGATAAAAGTAGCATGCGGAATAGTAGGGTGAGTCTTGAGCTAATTCTTGAGGCTGATTTTGAACACTTTTGTAGTGCATCAGATAACAACCTGATTTGAGCGTCGATGCCATACTCTAGAGTGATTGAAGAAATATGGGAGCTTGATTATAGTGAATTCAGAGTGCTTGTTTTTAAGTGTAAGTAGGTTAATGGAAATACTGATGTGCATCAAGATCAATTGGGATTTAATTTAGTAGACCTTCATAAGGTGGCTTACAAGGATGAGCGTTTCATCATGGCAAAACAAGCCCGATAAGTGTTTTACATTCTAGATTCGTGTGACTCAAGATTGTCAGTGGTTCTACAAGGAAGAACAAGTGGTATCGGTTACCAAAATGATGATTCTACACTTGATATTTGTGAGATGCCTGCTTTTTCCAAACGAATGCCTTCCATAATTGAAGAACATGAGGTGTATGATGTACATGAAAATTGTAATATCATGATGAAGGTTTATGGGAGAACATTCCTATGTAACTAGGTTTGAATGTCAATATTTACAATTGTCTAGTCTTTATGGTCTTTGTAATTGATGTACTTTAATGAATTTGTTTTAGTTGCACAAAAGGAGGAGTAGACAATCCACATGATTGAGAAGCTTGACTGTAAGAAACTTAGATCAGCCCAGGCCAATGGTTAATGTCAATCTTGCAATTGGGGGAGGATCAAGCCTACATAAAGAGAAGTTCCACAACTATCTGGGGGTTGTAGCTCGAGAAAAAATTCCTATTGTCCGTCACAGTTGGAAAGACGTACCAAAATCTCAAAAGAACCCAATATGGGTTGACAATTTGGTATGTCCACATAACTATCAATGCTTTTGAATTTTTTTACTTTAAGTTGAAAATGTTGTCATTCACTAACTGTTACATAACATATTCTGATGCAAGAAAAATTTGATATCCCAGAAGCACCGAATGACAAGAAGAAGGTGATGTCATCGGTGACCACTAGATGAAGGCAATTTAAGTCTTCCCTAACCCCTATACTTATATGCTGACAATGAGGATCAAGATAAATAGGATCCTTCTGTTAAATATGGTTTGGATCCACAAACTAGGGAGGAATTTGCTGCAAACCAAAAAACTCCTAATTGGCAGGTTAGATGTGGATGTCTTTTATTTAAATTCGATTTGAAATATGTAATTTCATTTCATTAATTTGTTTAACTTCTTTGTAATTTATCATAGGGAATCAGAAAAAAGGCTTAACAAATTCAAAAAATAATGACTGCCCCCACTTATTGTCTCGTGAGGGTTATGATTTGCTTGAAAAGAACCTTATGGAGAAGACAAGGAAGAACAAACAACAGGATGCAATAAATATTGAGGATTCAACAATGATTATCGACCCTCCATCTCCAATTGCAAGACATGTGAAGTGGAAGATGGCTTGCACAAAGCGATATGGACAGATGACATCTAAGGCGACACAAGAAATATCTAATAAATTTGTGAGTTCTTGTTAAGGTTTAATTTGACATGTGTTGTTTTTATAATAACAACGACCTCATTTGATGTTTGTCCATATTGTGCTTCTTGTAGGAATCGTGACAAGAACATATGACACATGGCAACGTTGTTCACCATGGTCGTCATGACATACTCAATACTGTCATTGGATGACCAGAGCACCCAGGTCGTGTTCATGTAGCGGGGGCTGGTGTGACAACCAGTCAATATTTTGGATAGGCATCATGTGCCTCCAACAATTCATCTACAACGATCAGCCTAGAACAATTAGTTGACATTTATTGTTACCTTAAGGAACAATGCAGGAGAGAAGTAGAAGAGGAAAACAAACGGAGTCTGGAGACACTGAAACAAGAGTTGAAAAAGGCCATCAAAATTGAGTTATCCCAAATGGCATCACAACACTCACCCCCGGTTGAGGCAGATATACAACTATTAGCTGCATTTGTGAGCACGAAGGGGAATTGTGCTAAAACAACAACCAATCCATCAAGGGAAGAACATGCTACTAATGTGGTGCCTTTAATGGGGTTGTACATTCAGTGTCATCATTCTACATGCCTAGTGACGTTGGGAAAAGTTTACGACAAGGCGTCTACCATACACAATGTAGATGATGTGGTGATGCTCAAGTCCATTTTCTGACGTCTGAGATTCAGTATGTTAGACAGACCCTTGACACATTCATTGCATGCCCGAGACAATCTTAGATTGTTAAAAATTTGGTATTAACATTAGCTCATGCATTATTTTTATTAAACAAATAGGATTCACAAATTCCTCCAAAGAAACTCATTGAACCTGTTCAAAGGTCAAATACCCTTGGTGGAGATGATCCCTTGAGTGACTTGATTAAGAACCTGTATGATGTTTACTAGAAGACGCTTGAGTTGATGTGGGATGAGACTAAATTTGGGATTCCGAATGTAAAAACATCCTTCTTCATAACATATGATGATGTAAATCAAATAAAATTGGTCACAAATGTTTGAACATGTCTATACTACAGTTGTGAATGATGTAAGTAAATTCTATTTGAAGGTCTCCTTTCATTAACTAATAATTAGTATTCCTTACGATATATATGATTAACAATTTTCATTTCAAATGTTAAAAATAGGTTTATGGATGAGTGGAGTGCAAGGTTGGGTCATGGTTCGGTCTATGGATTCCTTGAGCCTCAGTCCATACACAATGCAAAGGATAGATGTGCTGAATGTCAGCAATACATTGAAACATGGGAGAAGGAATCACAAAGAGAGGTCTACCTAGGAGCTTACTTGAATAAATAAGTAAAAGTTAAATAGTGAATTAAAATAATGTTTGCATTATACTTAGCTAATTATTCTCAAATTCAGGGCCTATTAGCAACTTGTTTTTGTGTGTCTTAGGAATGATGTTGTTGTCTGGTTCTGTTTGTTGCATAAGAAGCCTGATATTCACATCAAAGTCACAATTTAACAAATTAAGTTTTAAATTATAACTCATTTTCTTTATTATGAACTTAGGTATGTAAATATTTAAATCCTCCATCCCACATTGATGTTTTTTTTCTAACCAATGCAATAAAGACCTTGAAGCCTAGTTTGGATGGTAAATCTAATCAACTTCCAGCTAATTGGATTGAAGGTTAGTTGTTTAATCAAAGCTTATTTTCGAGTGATGATATTTGTAACTTTGTAATTATAATTGCAACCTAAACTAGTGACCCATAAGAATTTTCACTAGTTATACAAACTACACATCAGACAAAGAAACAAAAAAAAAAAAGAAAAAAAAAGTACCTCCTCTAAAGTAATGATAATTATTTGTTCATTTGAAAAAACAGGCATGAAAGTTACACATACATATCATTCATTTTATTTTTCTTATTATATCATTCATTATATATAAAGTTAATATTCCATGCCAAATCAACAACCAATGAAAAATCAAATGGCAGCTTAAGCTTGATATTATGTCGTATATTCTATAAAAAAAGTTAATGTAAATGATAAAAAAATTAATTAAAACCAGATTGAAAATATAATATATCAAACCAGCAAAGGACAAATTATAAAACTTTACAGAAAGGTATTGATGCAATCCTCCCAAGGAGGGGACCCATCACTAGAGCCATGTCTAGGAGACTCCAAGAAGATTGGGCCAGAGATGCAAGAGAAGGCCCTAGGATTCTCATGAGCCTTAGGATAGATTTTGGGCCTATGGACTAAGTATGAGTCCACTTATCTTTGTACATATTAGACTAGGGTTTCATTATTTTTGGGCCTTGAATTTAGGGCTCCATAGTGTAGGGAGGGTACCCTAGTAATATAGGGATTTTTAGCCCTTGTATTTTAGGGCACCTAGACTAGTTTTTGTATTAAGCGTAGTTTTGTAATTTCACATGCATTAAGTGCACTATTTGATGTGTGTGTGTTGGGAGAGAAATTTAATTAAATTGGGAGAAGCCCAATCCAATTAAATTTTGGACCATCCTAAGGGGGAGGTGAGCATTTGCTTGCTACACCCTATTGCTACATCATATAGTCACACTTTGTGCATGTCCTTCATGCTTTACATGCCTCATGACACCTAAGCACACTTAGTGGAGAATCTTGGATTTGATCTTGGATTAGTGGGCTGAACCATAGCTAAAATTCACTAATCATAATTAGTAAAATTTTGGCTACACAAATTCAAATTCAAATTCAAGTAAAATTTAAATAGAAATTCAAATTTTCCTCCAATTTTGTGTGACACTTAGGCTATAAATAGAGGTCTTGTGTGTGCATTTTTTTGGGAACTTTGATCATTTAAAAATTACACTTCGAAGTTCAGACCTCATTTGAAAAAAAAATTGAAAGTCAAATTAGAGCATTGAATCATAGTCCTTAAAATATCATAGTCCTTAAAATATCATGACTAAAATTAGTAAGCCCATGACCAATCAAGAAGTTAGAACATATTACAAAAATTCAATTGTTTCAATTTTTTTTATATATAAATATAATTATTTAATTATTGTGGCAGAGCCACTCATATACATAAGTTTTGCCAACTTAACTATCGATAGCTATATCTCTCATGATCTCGAGCATTGTCTCTATAAATAATGATTCTCAATTTCAGAAAAGGAAAGCCCTTCTATTGATTTCTAGTTTCTAGTTAAAACTAAGGTTTTCCTTTCTCTTATCAAACTGGCCACTCACTTTTCCTTTATCCATGTCAGCTTCAACACTTCTCTAGCTCACATGCAACTCATAGCTCTTAAGGATTGTGGTTCTCTCCCTAACTCTAGGTGTGAGGTGACAGAGTTTAATGAAATGTTTTTAAATGATATGTTTTTCTTTCCATGCGTGAAGGCAGAGTTGATTCACATGTTTATTTCTACCATATAAAAAAATTGTCTACAATATTAATTTTCATGCGCGAAGACAGAGTTAAATCACTTTTTGAAATGATTAATATTAATTTTATTTTCAATTAAATTTGTCTACAATATAAAAAAACTTGCTTTATTAATAATCTAGACAATCTGTACATGGTTATATGGTCAAGCTTAACACCTCTCACACTCAATAGATATGTCTCCTCTAAATATATTCTTTCTTTTCACAACAATGAACTAACTATATATCTAGATAGAGAATGAACCTGGTGTGCTATGTTATGAATCACAAGAACAGATCTTGTGTACTTCATTAAACCATGGTCACGATAATATGCTTTCAGATACACTGGCGGCAAAGCAGTATGCCAATCATTTGCGATCAAGGCCTGATTTCCATCTCCATAGCAAACTCCACCACAAGGAACATGCCAAGGAACCTGAAAATCATTAACTTCGTTTATCCATTAAAATTAGAAAAATATAAGGATTTCATAAAAAACTCATCAGCAGATTGATTTTTGACTGTTGATATTTGCATATTTCCTGTGGCAGTCCTGTCTATTAAACAATGAAGCATGAAAGGATACATAAAAGTGATTATAAAGAGATACTATTAGGAGAGATTCAAAAGTAGTAATCTCTGACAAATGAAAATGGAGATGCCCCCATGTTGTCATATTAGGAGCCTGGTATGGCAAGGATCTTTGTTTGATCATGAAAGCAGAACTTATGCTAGTCAAATTTCCTGGAACAACAAATCTACTATAGTCATTTCCTATTTTCACCATTTTGTGCTAGTCAATCCTTTTAGCATATGTATTTTGATAAAATGATTTTTTAGGTAAATAATTAAGATAACTTGCAAGGGGGGTGAGAATTGACAAAACCGCGCCCAGGAGAACTAAACAGTTAGACTATAAGTATTTCTATGCACTAATGAAAATAAAGGTAGAAGCTACTTTCCATCATGTACCCTCCCCACAAAAAGAATATTTTATCCACCAATGGCAAAGCCCAGAATCCTTTTGCTTCATGCAACATTTCCTCCAGCCTACTTATAATAATTAGTCAATTCGATTAAAAAAATCTAGAGGGAATAGGAGCATGAGCATCCATATGCACAGACAATTTTGGATTCTATTTTCAAATTATCATATTAATTAAAAAATTAAAATATTAACATAAGCTATGTTTTGATGAAACTAATGAAACAAGTGTAGATAAGAAAAAAAATTAAAAGAGAAAAATAGAATGAAAAATTGGTCTAGTCTTTATACAAAAGTGAAATTCTGATACTGGGGACAGATGTCGTACAGGATGTCACGACATCGCGTTTTAGAACATGCAGATTGTATATGACCGTATAAACAGATTAAACAGGTAAATAACACAAGAGAATTGTTAACCCAGTTCGGTGCAACGTCACCTACATCTGGGGGCTACCAAGCCAGGGAGGAAATCCACTAAAATAGTGTTAGTTCGAAGATCTAACAGCCACTGTTTACAACCTTCTCACCTAACCACTACCCGTGCAACCTCTACCTAAGAGCCACTCTTAGATATGAGAACCCCTCTCACTCCCTCTCAATCACTCTCCCGTGTTTACAATTAAATCAAATACACACCAGAGATTGCTCTCTGAACAATAGAGATCAACTCTACACACTCAGGTCCAACACTTGATGTTAGGGTAACATCAAGGTGGCTCACAAAACACTCAAGTCCCAAAACTCACAAAATAACTCTTCAATCCCGGACTTGGTAGAAAACTCGTGCAGCCTTCATGTTTATATAGCAGTGTGCGTATCTGGGCTGCAACAACTTGCGCTGGATGAGATCTATCATTTTCCTGAAAATCTGCACTTAAAGATCTAAGAGATAAAGCTTGATCTTTTAGTTTTTATCTTTAATCTTTAATCCCTGAACGAACTATTCAAGTTTGTAATTCGAACTTTAATTATCTTTTAATTCGTTCCTAAAGATAGATCGCCAAATCTGTTGCTAACTGCACATTAATCTGTTAAAGATATAACAGATTTATGTGTCCAGTATTTTCGGGCAAGATGTCCTGGACATCGTATCCGACATCGTGGATCCTGCAGCTTCAATTCTTCATTTGACATTTTGTCTTGCCTTGTGCATTGTGCAGCCCGATCTGATTCCTTGACATAGCGTTGGACATCATGTGCAGCAACTCCAGCTTTCCTTCAATGTCTAAGTGCTTATGTTTTAACAAAATTTTAGCCAATCTTTTAAAACTCAGTAAAGCTAAGCACTAACAATCTCCCCCTTTGGCAAATTTTGTCTAAAACATACTTAGACACTTCCTGAGCAGGTACGAGCAGTTATGCAAGTGGGATCAGCAACTTTCATTATCAGAGTAATCAAGCACAGCGGTATCTGTAGTGGCGACAGCCAAAATTCTGCAAGTTGCAAGTCGTTTCCAGGATGTCAAGACATCTCACGTGACATCAGCTTTCTGCTCCCCCTGTCTCCATGCTCTTACTGCTGTGAAGCAGTTCACTGCAGCATCTTCTATCAGCTACTAGTCTTTTCCAGGATGTCAAGACATCTCACGTGACATCAGCTTTCTGCTCCCCCTGTCTCCATGCTCTAGCTGCAGCATCTTCTATCAGCTACTCGTAGTTACAGTAGCTTACATCAGTCATCAGTAGCAGCAGCAGTCTCCCCCTCAAAATCATGAATCATGCATACATCGTATCATACAACTCCCCCTCAAAATCATGAATCATGCATACATCGTATCCTACTACTCAAAATCATAAATCATGCATAATAATTACTCCCCCTTTTTAGACAGAATTTGACAAAAGTAGAATGCATGAAATTAATGTGCAAATATTACAGACCAATAACTAGTAAAAGTAAAAGCAAAAATAAAGGTCTGATGGTCATGGGGTGGCTTCAGAATCATCATCATCAGATTCTGTATCCTCTGCTGCATCTTCCTCAGCGACTTCTTCTTCTTCCTCAGCTGCTTCTTCTTCTTCCTCAGCTGCTTCACCATCATCAATGCCACTGTCTGAGAGTCTTTTGATCAGGCGTTCCAGCTCCATTTTCTTCTCTGTGGTGGCTTTGATGGTTGCTTCCAGCATCTTGCATGTGTCCTTGAGTTCAGCAATCAAAGCATCCTTGGACACAGCACCTGAAGCAGCAACTTTCCCTGATGTCGAGACAATGTCTGGGACATGTGTCCCTTCAAACAGTTTGTAATGCAGGGACAGAGCCGATTCTCTCTTCATCACAGAGTCAATGTTGTTTAAAATATTGGGATGTTGACTCAACATAATGCCACACAATACAGTAGGGAAGGCAATGGGTAATTTGACAGCAAAAGATTCTGAATGCTTTACAGTTTGATCAAAAATATAGTTTCCAAAATTAAATTTGGACTTGGTTCCAACAGCATACAGAAATTTACCCAAACCTGTGGCAACAGTGGAAGTATGATTGGTGGGTACCCAGTTTGCAGCGCCAATCCTTTGCAGGATTGCATACTTCACACTTAGCTTCCCTGCAGAAAGCTTCCCTTTCTTTGGCCAATGCTGGACTCGTTTGGCAGTGATTTCCTTGGCAATTTGATGCTCAGAAACAGCAATATCCACCACTCCTTCAGTTGGTCTGCCCAGGTATTTGTTGATTACAGCAGGGGAGAATCTAACACATTTTCCTCTGACAAACACTTTCTGATAATCATCACTCTTTCTGTTTGTTATGTCAGAGGGAATGTTGACAATGAATTCCCTGACTAGACTTTCATAGCAATCTCCCAACTTGGTGACAGTTTTCAGCAGTCCAGCAGCCTTGATGAGGTCCATGATCTCCTTGCAATCCAAGGCATCTCTTCCCAGTTCTCTTTCAACAGCAAGTCTGCGTTGATATACAAATTTCCACCTTTCAACATTGCCAATGGAGTGGAATGAAATGTTGTCCAATGGTGCATCAGGGACATTTCCAGGCACCTTTTTCCCTGATTTCTTGGCCCTCTTGATGTCGAGAACATCTAGTTCGACATCATCATCAGAATCAGATGAGGAAATTTCTTTCCTCTTCTTGGAAGGAATTGCAACCTTGCTCCATCTGGATGTGGTAGGAGTGATTGGTGTGCTCTTCTTCTGTGCCATGGTTTTGATTCGTCCAGACCTAGTAATTGGGGTTTTCCCCTTTCTGCTTTGTAATCTTTCTGCAATGCCAGGTGCCAACTTGTTGGCAATGGGTTCCTCATCAGATTCTACTTCTTCTAGGTCAATGAGGTCACCTGGAGCAGGTTCTGGTGCCTTTGGTGCAGGGGTCTCCTCTGTGGCTTGATCCTCTTCCTCTGTTGATTCCTCTTTACTGGATGAAGAGAGGACTTCAGCATTTGGGGTGAAAGATGTTGGAACATCTTTGTCAGCATCAGGGACAGAAACATTTGGGGTGGAAGATGTTGGAACATCTTCATCAGCATCAGGGACATAAGCATTTTTCAGAATGCTACTCACAATACTGCGGATCTTCTTATCCATCTCCGGGTCTACTTCCCTAGGACTTGTTGCAAGGCTAGGGTTTTCAGAATTCTTCACTCCCTGTTGTCTTTTGGGAACCAGTTTCTCAGGAACAGGGGCTTGACCAGGAATCATTTGTATGGGTTGGATATGGAATTCAGGTTGTTCCTGGTTTGATGGTGCTTTGGTGGATGATGGAGATGATGGTACAGAGGGTGAACCAGCAGATGAAGTATCTTTTGGTGAGGTAGCCATGGAGAAGCAGAGCTTTTGAAATGGTTTCGTGAAAATCTGAGAGGTGCTGGGGAATGCTGATGAAACCGAGAATGCCACGAAAATATAAATTTGAATGAGGAATGTAGAGGGGCGTGTGAAGCAACGGTCGAATCTGTTTTGGCCCAGTAGTGAATGTGCTATTAACGTTTGAGCACATTCAGATAGAAGTAATTGCTATAAGTCTTCTAGCAGACAAATGCCCAGCTTGCCCCTCAGTTTTTCAAACTGATTTGCATCCAATGCCTTTGTGAAAATATTTGCTATTTGTTCCTCAGTGTCAACGTGCTTCAGTGTGATCACTTTATCATCAACAAGATCTCTAATATAGTGATGTCTAATGTCAATGTGCTTGGTTCTGCTGTGTTGAACAGGGTTTTTAGAAATATTAATAGCACTCAAGTTGTCACAGTACAATGTCATGACATCTTGTTCGACATTGTACTCCTTGAGCATCTGCTTCATCCAAACTAGTTGTGAACAGCTGCTTCCTGCTGCAATATACTCTGCTTCTGCAGTAGATAGGGATACACAGTTCTGCTTCTTGCTGAACCATGAAATAAGATTGGTTCCCAAATAGAAGCATCCACCAGAAGTGCTTTTTCTGTCATATGCACTTCCAGCCCAATCAGCATCACAATACCCAACCAGCATTGAATCTGAACAATGACAGTACATAATCCCATAGTCACTAGTGCCATTTACATACTTCAGAATTCTCTTTACTTGATTCAAGTGACTTATCTTAGGATTGGCTTGATATCTTGCACAAACACCTACTGCATAGGTGATGTCAGGTCTGCTAGCTGTTAAATATAGTAAGCTCCCAATCATGCTTCTGTACAGGCTTTGATCAACACTGGTGCCAGCTTCATCTTTTGACAGCTTCAAGTGAGTAGGTGCAGGTGTTCTTTTATGGCTGGCATTTCCCATCCCAAACTTCTTGACAATGTTCTTTGCATACTTGCTTTGTGAGAGGAATATGGAGTCTTCCATCTGTTTCACTTGGAGTC
Source organism: Glycine max (assembly GCF_000004515.6). Classification (NCBI taxonomy): domain Eukaryota; kingdom Viridiplantae; phylum Streptophyta; class Magnoliopsida; order Fabales; family Fabaceae; genus Glycine; species Glycine max. The sequence goes on along the minus strand of NC_038250.2, from coordinate 34,043,934 downwards.
CCAGAAAATAAGTCAGCTCTCCAACAAGACTCATCTCAAATTCAGATTGCATCTGTCGGACAAAATGTCGAAGCATCTCATTCGACATCCCTCCAAACACAATGTCATCAACATATATCTGTGCTATCATCAAGTTTTCAGCATCTTGTTTGACAAAGAGAGTCTTGTCAATTCCTCCCTTCCTATACCCTTGCTGAGTAAGGAACTCTGTTAGCCTTTCATACCAAGCTCTTGGAGCTTGCTTCAATCCATAGAGAGTCTTCTTGAGCCTGTATACATGCTCTGGATGAGTTGGATCTACAAATCCCTTTGGCTGCTCCACATAGACTTCTTCATTCAGGTATCCATTCAGAAACGCGCTCTTCACATCCATCTGGTACAGCTTGAATTTGAGGATGCAAGCTACACCAAGTAACAATCTGATGGACTCAAGTCTAGCAACAGGGGCGAAAGTTTCATCAAAGTCTACACCTTCAATCTGAGTGTAGCCTTGAGCAACAAGTCTGGCCTTGTTTTTGGTTATAACACCTTCTTCATTGGTTTTGTTCTTGAAGATCCACTTGGTGCCAATCACATTAGTTCCCTCGGGTCTAGGAACTAGCTCCCAAACTTCATTCCTTTTGAATTGCCCCAATTCTTCTTGCATAGCATTGATCCAGAACTCATCAGTCAGTGCCTCTTTCACATTCTTTGGCTCAGTTTTGGAGACAAAGCATGAATTGGAGACAATCTCAATCTCCCTTGATCTTGTAGTGACTCCTCTGTTTGGATCTCCTATAATCAGCTCCTTGGGGTGCATCTTCTGGATTTTAATGGAGGGTCTCTTGTCAGGTTGATTGATGTTTGGTTCGTCTGTAGCAGAATCAGAGTTTTCTGCATTTTCTGCATTTTCTGCACTTTTAGCTGTGTCTGCATTATCTCCCGATGTTCTGACATCTTCTTCGACATCCTTCTTTCTTGCTGGAGTTAGATCATCAACAACCACATTGATGGATTCCATCACAGTTCTGGTTCTGGAATTGAATACTCTATATGCTCTGCTGTTTGTGGAGTATCCCAAGAATATTCCTGCATCACTTTTTGGATCCATCTTTCTCCTTTGCTCTCTATCTGCCAAAATGTAACATGGACTTCCAAAGATGTGGAAGTGCTTGACAGTTGGCTTCCTCCCTTTCCAGATTTCATACAGTGTGGTTGGAGTCCCTCTTCTAAGTGTGACTCTGTTGTGGATGTAGCATGCTGTGTTCATGGCTTCAGCCCAGAGATTATAGGGAAGTTCTTTGGCATGAAGCATGACCCTAGCAACTTCTTGCAAAGTCCTGTTTTTTCTTTCAACTATGCCATTTTGTTGTGGTGTAATGGCTGCAGAGAACTCATGAGTGATGCCTTCAGATGTGCAAAATTCAGTAAACTTGCCGTTTTCAAACTCTCGGCCATGGTCACTCCTGATTCTCTTGATGACACAGTCTTTTTCTCTTTGAAGTCTTAGACTCAACTCCTTGAATACTTCAAAGGTATCTGATTTCTCTCTGATAAAGTTGACCCAGGTAAATCTGGAGAAATCATCCACAACAACATAGGCATACCTCTTTCCTCCAAGGCTTTCAACTTGCATAGGCCCCATCAAGTCCATGTGAAGTAGTTCCAGCACCCTGGAAGTGGTCTGATGTTGAAGCTTCTGGTGGGACATCTTGACTTGCTTCCCAATCTGACATTCACCACAGATTCTGCCTTCTTCTATTTTCAGATTGGGAATGCCTCTAACAGCACCTTTGTCAATGATTTTCTTCATGCCCCTTAAGTGCAGATGTCCAAATCTTTGATGCCATATTTTGACTTCATCTTCTTTGGAGAATAGACATGTGGAGGAGTAACTGGTTTCTAGAGGTGTCCATAGGTAACAGTTGTCCTTTGATCTGCTGCCCTTCATTAGAACTTCACTCTTCTCATTTGTCACCAAGCATTCTGACTTTGTGAAGTTTACATTGAATCCTTCATCACACAACTGACTGATGCTGATCAGGTTTGCAGTCAGTCCCTTCACCAGCAGTACTTTGTTCAGACTAGGAAGTCCATCATGGACTAGCTTTCCCATTCCAGTGATCTTTCCTTTAGAGCCATCTCCAAATGTCACATAGCTAGTGAAGCAAGGTTCAATGTTCACCAGGAATTCTTTAACTCCTGTCATGTGTCTGGAACAGCCGCTATCTAGGTACCAATCTTCCTTAGCTGATGCTCTAAGTGAAGTGTGAACAACAAGACTAACAGTCTTGTGTTTTGGAACCCATATCATCTTCCTTCCGCTGCTGCTACCTTGAGTTCCATGATGTGGATGGCCATGTAAATGATAGCAAAAGGGCTTTATGTGACCATACTTGCCACAGTAGTGACACCTCCACTTCATTCTTTTGCTCTTTTTCTGCTGCGTTCCATGATGTCGAGACCGATGTTGTGACATCGTGGCTCCAGTGCTGTATTTGGCAGGAACAAATTCTGTCATGGTCGTTCTGCCAGCAGACTTATGATTAAATCCAAGTCCTCTCTGGTTTCCACCATTCTTCCCAAGCTGTAGCACCTCATCAAGCAAATCTGAGCCTTTATTCAGCATCTTTATTGATTTTGTCATGTTTTCCAGTTTAGAGTTCAGAAAACCAATTTCTCCTTTAAGTTCAGAGATTTCCTCTTCATGTGCCTCCTTCTCAGCCTCCAGATTTGCAATGACCTTCTTTAGTTGTGCTTCTTGCTGAAGAATCTTCTCACTTTTGACGCATAGTTCTCTATAGGATATAGCAAGCTCATCAAAAGTGATTTCACTATCTGTATCACTTGAATCTTCAGCAGATTCAAATCTCCCAGTGAGTGCATTCACATCTCTGTCAGAATCACTTTCTGGTTCACTCTCTGTATCATCAGACCGACATACAGAAAGTCCTTTCCTCTGTTTCTTGAGATGAGTGGGACATTCAGCTTTGATGTGTCCATAGCCTTCACACCCATGGCATTGAACTCCTTTGCTGTGACTGGGCTTTTCATCTGACCTTTTCTGGTATTCACTACCTTTCCTGATGTCGAAAGGGATGTTCCGGACATGTGGTTTCTTCCTTCTGTCCATTCTGTTCAGCACTTTGTTGAACTGTTTTCCAAGGAGCACAACTGCATTAGTCAGACCTTCATCAGTATCCAGGTCATACTCATCTTCTTCTCCTTCATCATTGGACACGAACGCCAGGTTTTTGCTCTTCTTTTCAGTCCTATCCGAGAGTCCTAGCTCAAAGGTTTGAAGGGAACCAATGAGTTCATCTACTCTCATGTTGCAAATGTCTTGGGCCTCCTCTATTGCAGTGACTTTCATGTCAAATCTCTTAGGCAACGATCTGAGGATCTTTCTCACCAGCTTTTCATCTGTCATCCTTTCTCCCAAGGCAGTGCAAGCATTGGCAATTTCAAGAATGTTCATGTGGAAGTCATGAATACACTCTTCCTCCTTCATCTTCAGATTTTCGAATTTTGTAGCCAAAAGTTGCAATCTGGACATCTTCACTTTGGAGGTTCCTTCATGAGTGGTTTTCAGGATCTCCCATGCATCCTTGGCCACAGTGCATGTGTTGATCAGTCTGAAGATATTCTTGTCAACTCCATTGAATAGAGCATTCAAGGCTTTGGAGTTTCCAAGTGCCAATTCGTCTTCTTCTTTTGTCCAGTCTTCTTCTGGCTTTAATCCATCAGTGGGCTTTCCTTCTGTGTCCAGCATCTTGGGATGTTCCCAGCCTTTGATGACAGCTTTCCAGGTTCTGCTATCCAGTGATTTGAGGAAGGCCACCATCCTTGCTTTCCAGTATTCATAGTTGGTTCCATCCAGGATTGGTGGTCTGTTCACTGGTCCTCCTTCTTTCTCCATGTTCATCAGAATTTATCTCCCTAGATCTCACTCAGTGATTTCGAGTGCCTGCTCTGATACCAATTGAAATTCTGATACTGGGGACAGATGTCGTACAGGATGTCACGACATCGCGTTTTAGAACATGCAGATTGTATATGACCGTATGAACAGATTAAACAGGTAAATAACACAAGAGAATTGTTAATCCAGTTCGGTGCAACGTCACCTACATCTGGGGGCTACCAAGCCAGGGAGGAAATCCACTAAAATAGTGTTAGTTCGAAGATCTAACAGCCACTGTTTACAACCTTCTCACCTAACCACTACCCGTGCAACCTCTACCTAAGAGCCACTCTTAGATATGAGAACCCCTCTCACTCCCTCTCAATCACTCTCCCGTGTTTACAATTAAATCAAATACACACCAGAGATTGCTCTCTGAACAATAGAGATCAACTCTACACACTCAGGTCCAACACTTGATGTTAGGGTAACATCAAGGTGGCTCACAAAACACTCAAGTCCCAAAACTCACAAAATAACTCTTCAATCCCGGACTTGGTAGAAAACTCGTGCAGCCTTCATGTTTATATAGCAGTGTGCGTATCTGGGCTGCAACAACTTGCGCTGGATGAGATCTATCATTTTCCTGAAAATCTGCACTTAAAGATCTAAGAGATAAAGCTTGATCTTTTAGTTTTTATCTTTAATCTTTAATCCCTGAACGAACTATTCAAGTTTGTAATTCGAACTTTAATTATCTTTTAATTCGTTCCTAAAGATAGATCGCCAAATCTGTTGCTAACTGCACATTAATCTGTTAAAGATATAACAGATTTATGTGTCCAGTATTTTCGGGCAAGATGTCCTGGACATCGTATCCGACATCGTGGATCCTGCAGCTTCAATTCTTCATTTGACATTTTGTCTTGCCTTGTGCATTGTGCAGCCCGATCTGATTCCTTGACATAGCGTTGGACATCATGTGCAGCAACTCCAGCTTTCCTTCAATGTCTAAGTGCTTATGTTTTAACAAAATTTTAGCCAATCTTTTAAAACTCAGTAAAGCTAAGCACTAACAAAAAGCAATGCATGTAAATGTATTCTATACCAATTGTTGTGTCCTAGGATCACTAGGCTTGATTAAATAAATAAGACAGAATAAGTTTATTAAAAGGTTTCTGGTTTTATTTCCTTTTTAAAATAAGGAGTGTCCTTAGTGATTCAATTAATTACTTATGCATGTTAATTAAATTAAAAGCTAGTGGTGAAGATAAAATATATATAAATCAATAATTATAAAATAAAATAAAAACAACTACTCATATAAAAAATAATGACACTGACTCGATAAAAGGGCACGTTGAGTCTCACTTTTAAGATCTATTTAAGATATTTAATAGCAACATTTGTATTTGGAAACAATTGTACTCCATAGGCTCCCTACCCACCTGCAATGATCTCTCTAGGAGGACTGAAACAATTGTATTTTGAAAAACTAAATTGATGTATGCTTTCATTTTCTTCCATAAGGTAAAACAAAAAAAAACATTGAATTAGAGTTGTATACAAGAAGCATGGAACCTAGGACTCCAATTATGCCAGTATGCCAAACGGACAAGAAAATATTAACTATATCATGGTTATGGGCTTACGACAAAAAAAAATATCATGTCCAGAGTACCACTAAGCCTCACAGTATGTCATTGACTACACAAATATGAATGAACATTTCTAAGATAAAACACATTGACTATTGGATGCATAACTAGTTCCTAGTCCGGAATATAGATAGTTAGCATCTAATACCTAGCTGGATTATTATCAGTCATGTCAGCTTGGTCATTGCAGACCATGCGGCGAGCATCATGACTAGAATAATCAAATTTTCAGTCATCAACAATGGTGCCCTCAAAATGAACACCTTGACTGGGTAGTTTTGTCAAGGGAAAGAACAAGGACTGATCAATAATAATTGGAATACTATGCACCTCAGAATAAATAATACCATCCTGAATTTTCAAGTTATTATAGAAGACTCTAACTAATTCAGGAAAGTCAGGCAGTTTCAGAGACATAAACTCAGTCAAAGCAGAATTTTGAAACACTTGGTAACAATCAAATGTTTTGCCATAAAAAAATCAAGATCAAGGTACTTAGGGTTGAGAATGAATCTATTGCAAAATTGAGAATAGTACCTTTGGCATTGATCATTTGAAGAAAACAATGTAGATGATCGAGGAGATGAAAGGGAGGGAGGAATTGGTGCGGGTGAGTCTCTAGAAGTTCCTTAGCGGTGGTGGTGGAGGAAGATCCTTTGCGCTTCTTTGATGATTCTGCCATTTAAAGATGTTGCAATAGATTTTGATCTATGGGTTTGAAAGAGAATTGAAAATGATGAAGATTGGGCTTTGTTTGAAGTGATTTGGTGAAGAAATGAGGAAGATACGAGCTTGTGCCGTCACTTGAATGGAGGTTAGGGTCTGTGCACGAGGCTCTGTGAAAAAAGTGCCTATTTATAGAAGAAGACGCTTTGTAATCAATTATAAGCCATTGTAATCGATTACAGGAGTATCCTGTAGCATATGCACCCAGCTGGTAATCGATTAAGGCTTATGTAATCGATTACAACCCTGTTGTTCTAATGTAATCAATTATAGGGAATGGTAATCGATTACCAGTCCCTTAAAGAAGGCTTTTTCACTAAAATCTAACTATTTCTAAGTCAAATATACATCTAACTATAATAATCAACCTCAATCAACAACATTCAAATCAACTAGCATAATCAAACACATTCAATCATAAACGCAATCAAAACACATTCATCCAACAATTATTAATCATAAACAAATCTAATCAAATTAACAATCAACTAACTATACATAATAATTTATATTCCTATTAAAAATATTCAAACAAAGATAACGAAGAACAATTATTTATATGGCAAATAATAACTAATATAAATATTAATAACACATAAGCAACTAGACTCATAGTCAATCCTATTGATCATAAGGAGGATAAAACTCATTTGAGTTACCTATTGTCTATATCATTGATATCTAGAAGACCTAATTCTCTCCTAATTGCAAAGAATGTTTCTTTAGGGAGAGGTTTTGTAAAGATATCAACAAGCTGATTCTTTGTATGAACAAATTCTAGAACACAATCTCCCTTTTGAACATGATCTCTCAAGAAATGATGTCTTATTTCTATGTGTTTGGTTCTTGAGTGTTGAACAGGTTTCTTAGATAGATTTGTAGCAGTCGTGTTATCACATCTTATATGAATATGATCAAGTAATATTTCATAATAAAAAAGTTGTTGCTTCATCCAAAGAATTTGGGCACAACAACTGCCAGCAGAAATGTATTCTGCTTCTGTAGTAGATAAGGAAACACTATTTTGTTTCTTACTATGCGAAGAAACTAGAGCAGATCCAATGAAATGACAAGTTCCATTGGTGCTCTTTCTATCATTTTTAGAACCGGCAATGTCAGAATCAGAATATCCTATTAAATTGCATGTGGAATTTTTAGGATACCATAAACCTATATTCATAGTGCCTAATAGATATCTTATAATTATCTTAAGGGCACTAAGATGTGATTGTTTGGGATTTGATTGAAATCTAGCACACATACACACACTAAACATAATATCTGGTCTACTAGCAGATAAATAAAGAAGTGATCTGATCATACCTCGATATTGCTTAACGTCTATTGATTGACCGGTTTCATCTTTATCTAGATAGCAAGCAGTACTCATTGGTGTAGCCATATGCTTAGCATTCTCCATCTCAAATCTGTGAATCAATTCCTTGCAATACTTTGATTGATTGACAAATATTCCATTCTTGGTTTGCTTGATTTGCAACCCAAGAAAGAAATTAAGTTCTCCCATCATTGACATTTCAAACTCACTTTGCATGTCTTGAGAGAATTCTTTGCATAAAGAGTCATTAGTGGATCCCAAGATAATATCATCAGCATAGATTTGAACTAATAAAATATCATTTAATTTCTTCTTAATGAAGAGAGTAGTATCCTCTTTACCTCTAGAGAAATCCTTTTCTAAAAGGAACTTACTCCAACGCTCATACCAAGCCCTAGGGGCTTGCTTTAAGCCATATAAAGCCTTTTTCAATTTGAAGACATGACTAGGCTTAGCCGAGTTTTCAAATCCAGGGGTTGATCTACATATACTTCCTCTTGGATGAAGCCATTCAAAAAGGCACTCTTCACATCCATTTGATAAAGTTTAAAATCCATAATGGATGCATAGGCTAATAACATTCTTATCACTTCTAATCTAGCAACAGGAGCATATGTTTCCTCATAGTCTATCCCCTCTTCCTGATTGTATCCTTTGGCAACTAACCTAGCCTTATTTCTAATAACTATGCCATTTTCATTTAACTTGTTTCTAAATACCCATTTTGTTCCAATAACTGGGTAGTTTTCAGGTTTCTCAACTAACTCCCAAACGTTATTTCTTTCAAATTGGTTTAACTCTTCCTGCATAGCTATTATCTAATGTTCATGAATTATGGCTTCTTTCAAATTTTAAGTTTCAATCATAGAAACAAAAGCCATATTATTGCATATATCTTTAAGAGAATGTCTAGTTACCCGTTTTGATATATCACCAATGACATTGTCAAGAGGATGATATCTAGAAGCTCTCCATTCTCTTGGAAGATCATCATTTGTTTTGATTTCATAAATTTGAGAATCTTCATTATTTCCATCTCCTTTTCCTTTGTGATCTTCTCCATGAATATGCATGTCTTCTAATGATTCTGAAATCTCATCTAGTATGAATTTTCTTGGCAAAATTGCATTAGATTCATCAAAAGAAACATGAATGGATTCTTCAATAATCATAGTTCTTTTGTTATATATTCTAAATGCTTTACTTTGCAATGAATACCCAAGAAAAATACCTTCATCATATTTAGCATCAAACTTACCTAAATTATCTTTACCATTGTTTAGCACAAAACATTTACATCCAAATACATGAAGATGTGAAATGTTAGGTTTTCTTCCATTATATAACTCATATGGAGTTTTCTTCAAGATTGGTCTTATTAAAGCCCTATTCATGATATAGCATGAAGTATTTATGGCTTCAGCCCATAAATATTTTGGGAGAAAGGTATCATTTAATAAGGTTCTAGCAATTTCATCTAAGGATCTATTTTTCCTCTCGACAACTCCATTTTGTAGAGGAGTTCTGGCTGCAGAAAAATTATGCCCAATGCCATGTTCATCACAAAATGATTCAAAATCTTTGTTTTCAAATTCTCCTCCATGATCACTCCAGATAGATGCAATTTTAAGATTTTTCTTATTTTGAATAACTTTGGCAAGTTTCTTGAATGCATGAAATGCATCACTTTTATAAGTAAGAAATAATGTCCATGTATATCTAGAGTAATCATCAACAACAACAAGAGCATAATAATTCCCTCCAAAACTCATAGTTCTAGAAGGGCCAAATAGATCCATATGCAACAATTGTAAAGGTTGAGTTGTTGAAACAATATTCTTAGATTTAAATGAAATCCTTACTTGTTTTCCAATCTAACATGCATCACATAATCTATCTTTTTCAAATTTGAGTCTTGGTAAACCAATAACTAAATCTTTTGATGAAATCAGTTTATTTAAATATTCCATATTCCATAACCATGGATCATCATCCTTACTGAGAAAACATTGATCATGATTTCGTTTTTGATTTAAATCTATCATGTAAACATTATTTATTCTATAACCTATATGCTTTATATTCCTATCATGCTCATTTTCAATAACACATTTATTAGAATCAAATGATACTAGATAGCCTTTATCACATAATTGATTGACACTAAGCAAACTATGTTTAAGACCTTCAACAAGTAGAACATTCTCAATGGAGGAAGATGAGTTTGTACCTATTTTTCCAACTCCAAGAATTCTACCTTTATTGATGTCGCCATAAATCACATGTCCGCTTTTCTTGGGAGAGATATGAGTGAACTTTGATGCATCTCCCGTCATATGTTTAGAGCATCCGCTATCTATGTGCCATTTCTTCTTTAAGGATACCTATATAATCATATTTGAGACTTAGGCACCCAAGCTTTATTGGGTCCTTGTGTGTTAGTTTTAACAAGAGATCCTTTTGGGACCCATATCATTTTAATATTGTTACTATTTTTCTTAAAGTAGCATGTAGAAGTACGATGCCCTTTTTTTCCACAATAAAAACAAGTTAAGGAAGGAGAACTATATTTTTGTGTGGATGCAAAGAAATTTTTATAAAATTTTTGTTGTTTATTAGGCTTATATCCTAATCAGGCCTTATCAAAGACACATCTTTGCTTTCTTAATATGACGTCTAAGTTACTTTTACCAATGGAAAATTTTGCGAGAGTTTTTCAAATCTTTAATTTCTTCTATGTACTTGATACAACAATTACATGAATTAGATATTTCTATATTATCATGCATGGTAGAAGAATGAATTGTATCATTTGATCTTAGAGTTATAACTTCAGTTTTGAGATTTTCTAATTCTTTATTTAATTTTAAAACTTATTTTTCTAAGTCTGAAATTGTTTTCTTAGAAGATGAAACTAGTTTTGCAAGTTTAATTGATTCTTTATGCAAATCAACAAATGCATCTTGTAATTCATCAAATGAAATGGATAAGTTGTTATCAGAAGATGTTACCTCTTCATCGCTTTCATAACTCTTGGCCATTAGACTCAGGTTTACAACTTCATTTTCTGAATCTTCAAATAAGTCCATATCATTGTCATCCCATGTAATGTAGGCCTTCTTTGCATTCTTTTCGTTAAAAGCTTTCTTTTCAGATTTCTCTATTCTTTTCTTGAAGATTGGGCAATTAACCCTCAGATGCCCAGGTTGATTGCATTCATAACATCTTAGAGTAGAGGATGAATCTTCTGCCCTTTTCTTTGGTTTAAAGTTTGATCTTCTTTGATTTCTTCTTACTCACAAGAATTTGTTGAATCTTTTTACAAATAAACTAAGATCATCATCTTTGTCTATTTCAATTAAGTCCTCCTTATCACTCTCTTCTTGGATTGAAGATGAAGCTTTAAGAGTGATTCCTTTCTTCTTCTTATCATTTTCTTCATGTTGATTCAATCTCATTAATTCCATTTCTTGTTCCTATAACTTTCCAAACAAAGTGGCAAGAGACATGTTAGATAGATCTCGTGATTCAGTAATGGTTGTTACCTTGGGTTTCCATTCCCTGCTTAAGCATCTCAAAACTTTATTTATAAGATCTTCATTTGGAAAGATTTTTCCTAAAGATGCAAGATGATTAATTATATGAGTGAACCTCTTTTGCATGTCTTGTATGCTTTCATTTGTATTCATTCTAAATAATTCATATTCACGAGTCAATGTATTTATCCTGGATCTTTTTACATCTATTGTACCTTCATGTGTTACTTGTAGGGTATCCCACATATCTTTTGCACTTTTACAATTTGATACCCTAACGTACTCATCCATTCCTAAAGCAGATGCAATTATATTTTTGGCTTTTAAATTGTATTGAACTAATCTCTTTTCTTCCTCACTCCATTCTTCCCTAGGTTTTTCTATGGTTGTATTTCCTGCTACCATAATGGGAATGTAGGGCCCAATTTTTATTGCTTCCTAGATATTAAGATCTTTTGCCTCTATAAAAATTTGCATGCGGGTTTTCCAATAATGGTAACCCACGCCATTAAAAATAGAAGGCCTATTTATAGAATTCCCTTCGGGAAATAAATAATTTGATGAGACCGTTATTCTTGAAGCTTCTAAACTTTATACAAAAATGAAGCTCTGATACCACTTGTTAGACAAGTGGCCTTAGATATCTTTAAGAAGAGGGGGTTGAATTAAGATATCAAAGACTATTCCCCAATCAAAACTTTTAACTCTCTTCTTGAATTAATAATTTACCCTTAATATAAATTACTTAAAAGATAATTCAAAGTAAACTTCTTTAAAGCAAAAGATGAATGACAATAAATAAAAGAAGTTTAAGGGAAGAGAGAATGCAAACTCAGTTTTTATACTGGTTCGGCCACGCCCTGTGCCTATGTCCAGTCCCCAACCAACCCGCTTGAGATTTCCACTATCTTGTAAAATGTCTTTTACAAAGTCTGAACCACACAGAGATAACCCTTCCCTTGCGTTCAGAATTCCTTACAACTCAAGAGACACTCGGTCCCTTAATCAATCTCTTTGAATAAGAAGAGGAAGAAGAAGAATTCTCTCTTTTAAGAGAAAGATATAACAATTGAAGATCACTCAAGATTCCTTATTGAATTTGCAAGTGCTTGGCCAAGAAATATTTTAGAGGATAAGACAATTTAGTTTTTGAGAGGATGAGAGTCTTTGTGCAAAATTAGTTTTTGTAAAGAGTGGTCACTCTAGTCAACACCAATATCATAGAAGTGAGAAAACGCAAAATTCGAAATAACCCTGCCATATAGTATAAATAAACAAATCAAAAAGAAAAACTGGAATGAATCCAACAAGAGAGAGCAAAAGGAGGAAAATAAGAGGTTTATGAAAGATCACGCTTGAATTCTTGTTTGTAACCGAGTTCTTTGAGACGAGCGTGGCCGGAATCAAGTGGGGCGTGTCCATTTGCAACCACATGAGAAACAAGATTTTGTCAGAGCCCATCATTAAGCACTAAAAGAGAGAGAGAGAGAGAGAGAGAGAGAGAGACATGTACAGAAAACATTTAAATGCAATGAAGTATTCAAAGTGTTGATACTTTCTCACATGTTCATGGTAGATAGATCCATCTAGAGGCAGAATCTTCCTTGCTCTTTGTAGCTCCTTTTCTGGCCTAATCTTTTCTCGACTGTCAAAGGAATTTGCATCAATGCAAAAAAGAATAATATAGTCATGAGCCACAGTGCTATTTGTCAAGGGCTAGTGTTGGGTCAAAATAGCTAATAGTTGTTTTTAGATAACATCACACTGCATTGCTGCAAGCTGTTTTCCATGAAAAATGTTTGGAGAAAGAAAACCATCCTGGTTTATGATGAACCATATAGCATATCTATTTAAAGGTTTTCATGGAAAACATTCAAATAGATAAAGAAAGGAGTTTCCAACATTCAAATAGCAAATGTACAAACCTCCATCTTCATTGCTTCCAATATTAACACAGGTTGTCCTTCCTCCACTCTTGTCTTGTTCTCCACTCTTGTCTGAACACTGCTTTCTTAGTAGGGTACACCTTGTACTCTAATCCTCTTTTTAATAAAATTTGGCTTATTTAAAAAAAATTAAGCAAGTAATTTGTCTTAATTGAAAGTCAGAACTTAATCTAATTCCTAAAAGATAAAAAAAAATGCAGTTGGCAGGATAAGATGAGATGCACAATCAATGGCATATCCCAGTTTCCTGCTCTCTGAGGCACCTACTGTAGTGTGCACAAAGAGAAAAGAACACTTATCAATAGAAGACTTCTGTGATTTATTTATAGTAATGTTCAATTGTCAAATTAAAATCAATCTATTTTCAGACTTAAGACTTAATCAGTGAGCTATTCTATTCTTAAACAAGTCAAACGCAATACACACAGATAATAAGCTTACTTATAAACAGGAGATTCACATGTTACTTATCTCACATATAAGCATCCAAAATTCCAAATAACTTATCCTTGCAACATCCAAAATACTGTTTTCTATAATCCAATGAAATAATCCTAAATATAAAGGATGACATAAATTTGTTAGAAGAAAATTTTCTTTGGAGTTTCACTACCACTACTCTGTCCTTATTTAACTAACAACAACTGCAAATTATTTTGTAGAAACTGCAGAAATCTAGTCAGTGAATCCTCCTTTATAGCAAATAATATAAAATAATAAGATGTGAGATGAAGCAGAGAATATAAAGTATGTTAAAATTTATTCCATCTTTCTCATGCTACTAGTACATAAACATGAAAATAGCTCATATACACCCTAAAAAGGAAACCGATTAACCAAACTAAGGATCTATTACTATTACCAAGTTCATGAATCAAGTTGAAAAGCTACTACCGATTCCTCCACAATTCATGTATGCTCATAAATTAGAATTGGCTTCTTACTTACCAATCCAATCCATCCCATAAACTTTGTAGCCATTAGCATTCAGCTGCTTTGCAAAATAGATAATCATGATTTGTCTAAGCAAAGGAAACAAAAGAACAACATATCCCCTTAAAAATGAGGGTCATTTGCTTTGGTCAACAGTAAAAGGAAAGCTTTTTATTGGTCAGCTCAAAAGAAAAATCTGAACGCATGAGCCTTGGGGCCATGACCCATACCATTGTTCAATCCGCCGAAGTTCCACAAACTTGCCAATTGCCCCAAGCCCTTGTTGCCAGACATTTTGGTTATATGACTAACTAGATATCTCCAACGGTACAGTCTATTGGAATTAAAGTAGCTTAACTTCATTGTTTTATAAATTTTTACATGGATTTCAATTTTCAATTCATCATAATGCATATATATATATATATATATATATATATATATATATATATATATATATATATATATATATATATATATATCATTTATTTTTGTTTCAACTTAATATTGTTAACTAATTTCTAATTCAATTTTTAAGTGATAAAAACATAGAAAGTATTTAAAATAGTAAAAAAATATAACAAATTTATTGCATAAATATAGTAAAACAATTTGTTGAAACAATATAAACATAAAAAAATTATTTAAATATATATTTTTTTGGCACAGAGATAAAAATATATTATACATTATATAAAATACAAAACATTATATAATTAAAATAATGTTTTATTTTTAGTTTGTATTAGAAACCTTTTTATTAATTATGTTCCACCAAAGTTTATTTGAAGTTAATGCAATTTGCCTTTGACAAATAAGTACTCTCCATGATAGTTATATTGTATATAAGTTTTTCTTATAGGTATGTTGAAATATCAAGATGACCGCCACTTGATACTCTATCTAATGATGTATACTTTTTGAATATTGTGAGAATAATCAAAACCATCGTCATGCGTATGTTATTTGCTTTAGACAATTATATTATATATGCAATATGATATATTTATATAGTATATATATGTTTAATTGCATTCATACGTCAAGCACATGCTAGATCATATATAAATGTGAAAATAGACAAGTCATTACCAATCCAATCCAATTTATTTATTCCTTTTCTCTCACATATCATCCATTACGTATCTCACTTTCTTTTCTTTCTTTTCTTTCTTTTCTTTCTTTCCTATCTATCTCTCTCCTTCCGCCCAACTCACTCCAGGCCTAGTTTCTCTCTGAAATAATGATGACAGGACCCTTGCCAAATATGAATATGCCTTATTTGATCATGAATCCCAAGGAAAACCATATTTGCCTTATAAGCTTAAGAAATTTATTTAACAATCAAGATGGATACAGCAGTTAAATGTTTTTATCAAATCAATCCACACAAACTGTAGAGGAAAGCACTTACCTTTGAATAAACAGCTACATTAACATCATTGATTGCACCAGCAGCTTCAACTCTAAAATAGTTATCTTTTACATATGTTGATTTCACTTCTAAAACAGGAGATCCATTATGTTCTGTCTGAAAGATATAATATCATCTTGAGTTAATGTTTTTGGAGAATTTGTGGCGTAATTGAACAGGGAAAAATTAGTTTCATTTGATACCTCAATTAGGTATCTACCATCAGGCTGATAAGTGATGGTAAGCTTCATGATCTTTGAGCTACCACTACCATATTCATTATCCCACTCAAATTCCATTCTATGCTTAGCTTGATGATGGATTCTGAAAGGTGGAGTAGAATACCATATAGGGAGCAAGCTGCTGCCCCCTGAACATCCTTATGTAAATACCAAGGCAAATTACAAAAACAACTCAACATTACACAGCAAGAATGGGACAATTTACCAAGGGGATTTCTAGCCAATATGAAATGCTCTTTTTCAATGAGGCATTTCACGTCTAGCATCTTTTTCAATTTACCAGGAGTGTATAGAATGTTCTTTTTCAATTTGCCACAACTTTTGCACGATAGCATCTTCTGAGCTTTCTCACTTCCTTCATTTTCTCCACACTTGCAAATTCGACAATAGCTCCTATTGGCATTACATCACATTCATTAAGAAAGACACAACATTAAAAGACAACGCCAAACACTCTTAGTCAAAAGAGAAGAGAAGGCTCACCACAACATCATTTGACTCGAAGCGGCGAGCGTACTCCTCGGCAGCGATCATGGCGGCGGCGCCCTTGCGTTGGAGGGCAATGCGCTTGGCCTTCATGGAGGCGGACTCATCGAGCGCATTAGGGCCAAGAGGAAGAGCGTCGGACGGAGGCGGAAGTGGCGGCAGAACCTTGGGGACGGGGACCTGAACAGTGGCATCGTCCCTACGTGTGTCGGCGAGGAAGTCGTGGAGCGCTGAAACGTCGTGAACGAAGGCATTGGGAGCATCGGGAGCAGCGTGGAGCGCGCGCGGAAATCCTAGCATGCAGAAACAGATTTGGCAATTGCAATCAAAACACAAACGAAAGGGGAAGAAGAAGAAAGTGAAGCACTCATTTCATATCATGTAATGTAATTGAAAAGAAGAGGGGAAAGAAATAAAGAGAGAGAGAGAGAGAGAGAGAAAGCATTACCATGTAATTGGACAAGCTACAAAATACCATTTTGTGTTGTAGTACCATGTAATTGGACAAGCTACGAAATGTCATTTTGTGTTGTAGCATTACAATGTAATTGGACAATTTACCAGGGAGATGGTAACTTCATCAAGTCTAAGTCCAAGTCTCCCACTTGGTTTAAGGATTCGAAAAGCGAGCAGTCCAAGAGTGTGTTACAAAGAAGGCTGAAGAGGAGTCATTGCAGCAGGTGAA
Organism: Glycine max; assembly: GCF_000004515.6. Taxonomy (NCBI): domain Eukaryota; kingdom Viridiplantae; phylum Streptophyta; class Magnoliopsida; order Fabales; family Fabaceae; genus Glycine; species Glycine max. Next base: position 34,027,089 of record NC_038250.2, on the reverse strand, counting down.
GAGGATTCGTTGCAGTAGGTGAAGGAGCGAGCAGTCCAAGTCTCCCACTTTCACAGGTTGTTGTCGTCAATGGGGGAGGATGAGCAAATGGCTGAGCTTGTAAGCTAGGGTTAGTAATTAGTAAAGGAACGAATATGAAGGCGGTTTTTCTTGAAACCCGTTGTTGTTTAAGCTTTTGATAATTACATAAATGCCACCATGTCACATTCTAAGACGGTTATTTATAACCGCCTTAGAATGTACGACGTAAAAACAAATTTTTGTTCCCCTAATTACAAAAATTGCCACCGTGTCATATTCTAAAATGGTTCTCCAAAACCGTCATAGATGGCGCATCATAAATACAATGTTTTCTAGTAATGAAGTGAGGAAGAGGTTGAAACCCCTGAGGAGAGTGAGGAGGTGCAAGCCTTGAAGGCGGAACTTGAAAGGGTGCAAGCAGTCAAGGAAAAATTCAAGACAACAGCTATCAAGGTCCGAAAAGAATGTGACGAACTAAGAGACGTCAATGTGGCCATCGCAGAAGCATTGGAATGGGAAACAAAGAGGGCCCAAAAGGAAGAATGGGGTCGAAACAAGTTCTGAGGGGTGTTGTGGGGCAACAACAACGAGCTTAAGCTTCGGAGGGCCCAGAGAGACCAGTCGAGAGTCGAAGGCATGATATTGGAAGACAAGTTGAAGGCTTGCCAAAGGTCAAAATAGAGCTTGTTCAAGGAATTGAGCAAGATGGAAGAGAACATGTGGGCCATCATTGACCAATACAAAGAGAAGTTAAGTCTAGCTGCAACCCATGAACAAAGGTTAGAGGATGAGTACGCGAAGGTATCGGTCTTGCAAACGGAAAGGGAAGCAAGAGAGAGAGTGATTGATTCATTACACAGAGAAGCAATGATGTGGATGGATAGGTTCACTTTCACTCTAAATGGGAGTCAAGAGCTTCCAAGACTGCTAGCCAAAGCCAAGGCGATGGCGGATGTGTACTCGGCTCCCGAGGAAGTTCATGGGCTCCTCGATTATTGTCAGCACATGATTGATTTGATGGACCACATAATTAGGAACCGCTAGGGCGTTTATATTTTTGCTTTAATTTTGATAAGATGAACATTTTTTTCCTTAATAAAAATGAGTTTGATTCAATCCTATGTCTTTGCTCAAAATTTTGCGCGAGTTCAATACTTCGACAACTTATCGTTAGCATGCATTCATGTTTAGTTCTTCGTCGCATTACTCACTGCATTTTTCTTCTTTAGGCAATAAACACCATAACTAAACATGCTTTAAGGCACCCTTATCGAACCCGTTCCAAAACTAGAGTCATGGGTGACATAGAAGAGGTGCAAGAACAAATGAAGGCCGATATGGAGGCCTTGAAGGATCAAGTGGCTTCCATGATGGAAGCCATGTTAAGCATGAAGAGAATGATGGAAAGCAACGTGGCCGCAGTTACCGCCACCAGCACCGCCACTGAGGTGGATCCTACCCATCCCTCTGCCATAAACCAAGCGAACCAACCCGCCCCAGACATGGTGGGACAAGGAGGAGAGGTGTTGGGCAGTACCGGTGGTCCATACTTGGGGTATAATAGGAATGCTTACCCCTACGGCTTACCCCCCAATTATATGCCGCCCATCATGCACATGCCTAACGAGAACGTTAATCATGTCGTTCCCGTTACCTTTGAGGGTCAGCAAGCCTAGCCTGTAGGAGGCGCCCGTGAAGAACCTCGAGAGCGTGCTCAAGGGGACTTCAACCTATATCCCACATTCACCACCGAGGGACCAGCGTTTAATGCTATGCCTCAACCCAATACCATGGGAGCTCCTCAACCCCGCCCTCTGCAACCACTGCATTTCTCAGTAGGGGGGCTGCCTCCGATAGTGGAAGGGAGAGAGAAACTTGATCTTATTAAGGAGAGATTAAGGGTTGTCGAAGGGTTTGATGATTACCCTTTTGCTAACATGGCAGAATTGTGTTTGGTACCTAATGTTGTCATCCCCCCAAAATTCAAGGTACTAGATTTTGATAAATACAAGGGGGTCACTTCCCCCAAGAATCACCTTAAGATGTACTGCCGGAAAATGGGGGCATACTCTAGCGACGAGAAACTGCTGATGCATTTCTTCCAAGAAAGCTTGGCCGGGGCGGCGGTCATCTGGTATACCAATGTGGAAGCCTCTCATATCCACTCGTGGAAGGATTTGGCTATTACCTTCATTAGGCAGTACCAATACAATACTGACATGGCTCCTGACAGAACTCAATTGCAAAATATAAGCAAGCGGGGACTTGCCAGCACAAGTAGCGCCCCCCCATGGTAGAAAGAGAGATGATCACTATGATAGTAGACACGCTGCCAGTGTTCTACTATGAAAAGTTGGTGCAATACATGCCCTCTAGCTTCGCAGATTTAGTATTTGCGGGCGAAAGGATCGAAGTAGGCCTGAAAAGAGGGAAGTTCGATTATATTGCTCCTGCCAGTACTAGCAATAGAAGATTCGGAGAAAGTGGGGCAAAGAAGAAGGAAAGGGATGCCCACGCCGTGACTTTAGCTCCTACTTGGCCGAAGCTCCAACAAACCCCTCACAACAAAAGGCACCAGCTCAACCACAAAGGGCCCCCACTCAAAACTCAGCTCCTACATAACCTCTCCCCGCCAACAGCTCCAATTCGAGCACAAGCGCCAATCCGTGAAGGAATTTTCCAGTAAAGAAACTTGCGAAATTTTCTCCCATCCCGATGCCATACGCAGACTTGCTACCCTCTTTGATCGCCAACCAAATGGTGGTGGTGACCCCCGGGAGGATTTTCCAGTCCCCGTTTCCTCGATGGTACAACCCCAATGCAACATGCACTTATCATGGGGGTGTCTCAGGGCACTCAATAGAACAATGTGTGGCCTTCAAGCATAAGGTCCAAATTTTGATTGACACAGGTTGGCTGACGTTCCAAAAGGACGGTCCAAACATAAAGACAAACTCTCTTGCCAGTCATGGGGCACCAGCGGTTAATGCAGTGGAGGAGTGCAGGCCTCAGAGGCCAAAGCAAATGAAAGATGTGGTAATCATTTGCTTTGTGCGAGGCAGGCATCATTTACTTTGACGGGGGCGAGGGGGATACCTACTTGATACACCAAGGGACAGCACACAATGTAGAGGTAAGCCCTATGATAGAGGATTTGCTGCAAGGGATAATGGATCAAGGCCGGTTTGAAGTTGGTGGCGCAAGCAAGGGGGAGCAACATATGTGCATGCAATCAGCTGACAAAAGCCCATGCAAGCCCAAACCATTGGTGATCCACTTCACCAGAGATGTTGCCACCCAAAAGCCCTGAGGCTTCTAGCCTATCCCGGGTAAAAAGCCTATCCCTTTCCTTTACAAGAGTGACAAGGAAGTCCCATGGAAGTACGCCCCTCAAAAACCTGACAGAAGGAAGGACGAGTCCGTCATAGGTGACCTATCCTCTGCCAAAGTTACTAACATCTCTGACATGAGCGGTGTAACCCATAGCGGGCGAATCTTCACGGCACCGGACCCATTGGTGCAATCTAAGGACATGAAACAGGCAAAGGTAGGCCCCGGAAGAAAGCGATAAGGCAAGCCCAATTCTTAATGAGGAGATCTCGACTGGGAGATTTGCTAAGGGAGAGGAAGACTTTGGCAGAAAGAAGATATCCGCTGAAGAGGCAAATGAGTTCCTTCAGATCATCCAGCAAAGTGAGTTCAAAGTGATTGAGCAACTCAATAAGACCCCAGCTAGGGTCTGCTTATTGGAACTACTCATGAACTTGGAGCCTCATCGGGCGCTTCTGGTCAAGATCTTGAATGAAGCCCACATCGCCCAAGACACATCCGTGGAGGGCTTCGGGGGCATCATGAACAATATTACTACCAACAATTACCTCACCTTCGCCGATAAGGAGATACCCATCGAGGGTCGGGGCCATAATAGGGCCTTACATGTGTCCGTCAAGTGTTTGGACCACATCGTGGCCAAGGTTCTTATTGACAATGGCTCGTCGCTGAATGTCATGCCTAAAAGCACGTTGGACAAACTGCCTTTTAACGCACCACACCTAAGGTCGAGCTCCATGGTGGTGCGGGCTTTTGACGGCAGCCACTGGGACGTAAGGGGGGAGATTGATCTCCCAATTCAGATTGGACCCCACAGATGCTAGATCACTTTTCAAGTAATGGATATCAACCTGGCCTATGGCTGCCTTTTTGGCTAACCTTGGATTCACTCAGTCGGGGTGGTCCCTTCAACGCTCCACCAAAGGTTGAAATTTGTGGTGGAAGGGCAGTTAATCATAGTCTTCGGGGAGGAAGATATTCTTGTAAGTTGTCCTTCTTCTACACCATATATGGAAGTCGCAAAAGAATCCTTAGAGACATCCTTCCAAGCTTTGGAAATGGTAAGCAACACTTATGTCGAGTCTCCCCCAGTGTAACCGTGCTCATTTGGCGTCGCTTTGATGGTAGCTCGTGTGATGTTAGGGCATGGATACGAGCCCGGAAGGGGTTTGGGTCGGAACGACGACAGCATGGTGAGCTTGGTGGAGTCCAAAGAGAACCGCGGAAGGTTCGGGCTAGGATATAAGCCTACACGCACCGACATGAGGAGAAGTGCTCTAGAAAGGAGGGGTAGAAGCATGGGCCAGCCGTGAGGACCGCAAGTGAAAGGGATTCCCTTACGTCACATCAATGAAAGCTTCATCAGCGTGGGCTGGATGTGTGAAGGGCAAGTCGCCATGATCCATGATGAAGTCCCTTAAGAGAAATCAAGCTGGGCACGTCCATGCCCTCCCGAGTTCGAGTTGGGAAACTGGTCCTGGGTATCCTGTGTCTGAACATCCTCCTCATCTGTTAGATGAAGTATTGGAGTAGCTGGAAGAGAAGTGTTCAGAGTCAAGACTGGTGTAGTCGGGTCCTTTGGTATCTCTAGGATAGGAGTGGAAGGGTCTAGTTGCATGCTGACGCGAAGATAGGTCCACCACTGGTGTGGGTGGATCTGATGTGACTTCTCGAGACCTCTCAGTTGTAGCAACAACTTCCTGTCTAACTTATGCCTCAACTGCCTCCTCCTCTACCATGAATGGCTCTGGAATGGTGGCCTTGGATGACTCATCCTCCACATGTTGTGGTACCTGAGCTGTGGGACCTTCATCTTCCCTGTGAAGAGAAGGTTGCGTCCCAGGACAAGCTACCCTCTCCAAAAACTGCTCAACAGAAGGAATAGACCCTGGAGGTGCCACCACCTGTAAACTCTGGAATAAAATGATCTGTCCTTGATGAATGCTCTAAAGCATGGCTTCAAAGCGCTGAGAATCACTCTGAGCTGGGACTAAAGGGGCTGCTGAAGTGGATGCTGGAGTAGGAGCTGCAGATGTGGAAGGGAGCTTAGTTGGCCTCACCCTCGCCCTCCTAGCCCCTCGGATAGAAACTGTTAGATCCTCAGGATTCCAACAGTTCTTCCTAATGTAGGCCAAGTTAATGACCGAGCTCAGGCACTCAAAAGTAAGGCTTTCAGAGACAACCTCTCTGGCTCTACATAGGGCGGTGATCAGAGCAGGAAACCCAAGTCTAGAAGTGTTAGACTGGGCTATAGAATTCATCTGGCCAGAAATAAGAGCTCCACACCTGGGCTAAAGTAGTCAAATCTTTCCTAAGAATCCTCCCAGGATGGCCCTCAGTGTTCAAAATGAACCCTCGGCCTGGTATGCATAAGGTAGCCTTAATCTCTCAGTAATCTGTGGGCAGCCTGTAGTATCTGGAGTATGTGGGTAAAGTCTCACCCTCTGCCAATACCACAGGTGTCTCCAGGAATATATTGAGACTGTCAGCATCAATCTTCACTAAATGGCCTCTGACTCTGGCTTGCTTTGGTGAAGGGCCCTCAAAGCTGTATAAGTTTGCATAGAACTCTTTCACCAAAGCCAAGTCTATGCTCCCATCAACCAAATTGGTGAGGCGTTTATGGAAATTACGCCTCTCCAATTCAATCTTAAAATCATGTAGCTTAGTGTGGTAGAGCTCCACCTTCCTCTCAGGCAAGATGTTTCTCCCTAGGACATTATCTGTGTACCGGTTCCAAGCATCTAAGGAGTGAAATCTCCTTGTATCATATTGTGTTGTGGGTCTTGATCCGATACTCTTATGTTTCCTAGAAGCCTTCTGCAAATAAAAGAACCAAATAGTTAAACAGGACACAAGTTATTCAAATTCAAAAACTGAAAAATAAAACTGAAAAAAAAAAAGCATTGGCGACTTAGCGAGACATGGTCCACTTAGTTGGCCTTCACAAAATATGCACTACCACTTAGCGACACGAGGGGCCGCTTAACGGATGTTGTAGAAATTCATCTTCTGCATAATCGGCTTAGCTGGCAAGTGTCTGCTAAGCCTGACAACTGCTGCAAGGATTTGCTCTAAGCTCCTCAAGGTTCGCACTTAGCGGCACCATACACTTCAGAAAATACACTAAGTATGGGATTTGCCGCAATGAAATGCGCTTAGCTTAGGCACGCTTGGCTTAGCGCTCGGTTTCCAACAATAAATATGCTTAGGCACGCTCGCTTAGCCACATGCATCTCAACAAGAGGACGAGTGTTCATCCTCAAAAGATGAACTCGCTTAGCGCGGTAGACGCACTTAGCGAGTTCTTCCGAGAACGCATATATTCAATGAATACCGATGAACTCACTTAGCGTATAATGCTTGCTTAGCGAGTTCATCGCGTTTTCCAGAAAAAACACAGAAAACGCAGTTCGTTTTCTTGCACTTTTTTTAAGCCTCCAAAAGGCAAATCAAACATGCAAACCAACCAAAATGACTTCTACAGTACAAACATATATAAAGTCCTAATCTTTAACTACTTCTAAAAACATTCAAACCTTAAGAATCTAAAGCTAAATTTAAGTTTTTCTAACCTAAGGTTTAACAGAATAAAAGAGAAGAAAGGAAATGGGAAACTTACTTGAATCTTTAATAGTAGTCTAAGATGCATGAAGATGCAGAAAAAGCAAGAATGCACGAAGTTGGGTGTGAGAGAAAATGCAGGTAAGGTTCAGTAAATTTGGGCAAATGTGAGTGTAACTGACGTTACACTCACTTAAGCATATTTTGACCCTCTCGCTTAGCGGATTGCCTCGCTAAGCGAGCCAGAGAGACGTTTGGTTTCTCAAAGAGGCTCGCTTAGTGGATCTACGTGCTTAGCTCACATTTGAAATTCAAAATTAATATATTTTATTATTATTATTATTTCTTGAACACACAGAAAAAAGGATTGGCCTGGCGCGAAGATATGGCCACTTAGCGAGTTTTGGAGAACAAAATACCTACAACTCTCGCTAAGCCAGGCTCTAGGCTGGCTTAGCTAAAAGATGCATCTTGATTATAGAGGGGTATGCACTTAGAGGATGATGGATCGCTTAGCGCTATCATGGCCGCAAAGAATTGGGCTTAGCCTCCATGAGTGGCACTTAGCCAAAATCAGATCGAGTTGAAATCGGCTTAGCGGATCAAATCAGCCTGAGATGCAAGGGTTGAGCGTTAAGCGCTATAGACTCTCGGCTTAGCGCATGACCAAAGATGTGCTTAGTGCGAGGCATGCGCTTAGCGAAAGGACTGTTTTTCAGAAGAAAAAAAATTGTATAAGTTATTTTTCAGTCCCTTCCTTAAGAAATTGAAACCCTTATATCTATCATTCAAAAAGAAGTTGATATACCCTAATGTAATGATTATGTAGCAAGTTTCATATGATGAAATGCATAAAGAAAAGGATTAAAACTGGGTTACCTCCTAGGAAGCACTTCTTTAACGTCATTAGCTTGACGCTTTTACCTCAATAGGCGAAATCACATTTTGGTTCTTACTTCCAGAACCTCTTTACTCACTTTCCATTACCTGTAAGCAAACATTTTGTTCTGGAGTAGGCTTGTCTTCAACAAATAAATCAAAATCAATTTTCTAATCTTCAAAGCCCAGCTCCAGCTTCTTTCTCCCCATATCCACTATGCAGCTTGCAGTTAGTATGAATGGCCTTCCCAATATTACAGGAATGTCATTATCTTCACAGATATCCATTACCACAAAGTCTGCCGGGAAGATAAAATGTTTTACTCTAACCAGCACATCTTCAATTACTCCATATGGTCTGGTAATGGATCGGTCAGCAAGTTGTAAAGTCATCCTAGTGGGCATGATCTCCAACTCTCCCAACCTTCTGCACATGGAAAGTGGCATTAAGTTAATACTGGCTCCCAGGTGAATAAGAGCCTTTCCCACAGTGACTTCTCCAATTGAACAAGGAATGGTTACACTCCCAGGGTGTTTATGCTTAGGTGGAAGGATCTTTTGAATCACAGCACTACAATTTCCTTCCACAACAATGTTTTCCTGGTGAATATACTTGTGTTTCCTTGTTAACATATCCTTTAAAAACATGGAGTAGAGTGACATCTGCTGTAAAGCTTCTCTGAAGGGCATGGTTATTTCCAGTTTCCTGAAAATATCTAAAAATATCACCAAATGGCGATCCTTCTCCTTCTTGGAAGGTACCACAGGATATGGTACTTCCGCACCTTCATTCACAGCTTTTTCTTTCTTCTTCTCTCTAGCTTGTTCACTTTTACTCCTCTCTTCATTCTTATTTTTTTCATCTTTTTCATTTTTTTCATTTTATTTTTCTTTTTCTACTTCTTTTTCTTTTTCTTGGTCATTTAATTTCTTTTTCTTGACCATTATTTGTTTTTCTTTTTCCTGATTGCTTTCACCTCTCACATCATCTTTTTTATCATCAATACCTTTCTTTTTAGCAGCTTTCTTCTGGGGCATGACAACACTGTCCTCATCCTCTGCCTCCATAAACCTCTTACTCCTTGTCATCACAGCTTTGCATTCCTCCTTGGGATTCTTTTTTGTATTCGCCACAAAACTGTTGGATGACTTGTCAACTATCTGCTTGGCCAGTTGTCCCACCTGGACCTCAAGGTTTTTCAGTGCTGACTCAGTGCTTTTATGATTTGACATTGTTACTTGCATAAATTGAGTCAAAGTCTCCTCCAGCTTAGTATTCCTTTGAAAGATATTTGGCCCTTGTTGGATTGGCCTATTAGAAGGTCCACCCTGGTCTTTGTTGAATTGATTGCCAGGGTGTGATCTCCACTGTCCTTGTTGGTTATAAGGACCCTGCTGGAAGCCAGAAAATCCTCCTTGAGTATATCCTTGTCTCTATTGATTTTCCATATAGTGAATTTCTTGAGTGTGTTCTTCACTGGGAATACATTGGCCTGTTTCATGAGCCTCACCACAGATGGTACAACCTGCAACCTGCAAAACAAAAGAATGTGTAGGTTGACCAATAGATAGTTTAGTTGGTAACTTACCAAGTGTTTATGTTAAAATCTCAAGTTTCTTAGAAAGCAACTTATTCTGTGCCAATAAAGCGTCATGTGATGATAGTTCTAACAAGTTTTTCTTTGTGGGTTGATGAACTCTGTTGCGCAAAATGGCATGATCATTGGCTGACATATTCTCAATTAGCTCAGTCGCCTCTTCAGAGGTCTTCAACTTTATTTTTCCCCCTGCTGAAGCATTTAGCAGTTGCTTGGTTTGTGGTCTTAGCCCATCTATAAACATATTCAATTGAATTGGCTCCGAGAACCCATGGGTGGGAGTCTTTCTCAATAAACCTTTAAACCTCTCCAACGCTTCACTCAAGGACTCGTCAGGGAATTGATGAAATGAAGAGATTGCAACTTTCCCTTCTGTAGTCTTTGACTCTGGGAAAAATATCTTTAGAAACTTTTCAACAACTTCTTCCCAGGTTTTCAGACTATTACCCTTAAATGAGTGGAGCCACCTTTTTTTGGCTTCTCCTGCCAAGGAAAATGAAAATAAACTGAGTCTAATGGCTTCATTTGGCACACCTGCAATCTTTACAGTGTTACAAATTTCAATGAATGTTGCCAAATGTGCATAGGGGTCCTCATTTGGTAATCCTTGGAATAAGTTCCCCTATATTAAATGAATCAAAGAATGAGGGTAGTTTATGTTGTGAGCTTGCACTTCAGGATGTGCAATGCTAGTAAAGAATTGCGGCACTGAACTGCTTGAATAGTCCTCAAGGGTAACCCTTTGCTAGTGCTCATCTGCCATGGAAATGACTTCTGGCAAATAGGTTGCAGATTCCATTGATGATGGTGAATCAAGTGATGAAAATCAGAAATTTGAGTTTCTTCCTCAAGAATGGACGTTACTGTCCTGTCTTGCAGTAATTTTCTTCTCCTCTCGGCTCTATTCCTTCTCAACGTAGCTTTATTTTCCAAGTCCAGAGGAACTAAATTGCCTATGGGAGATCTATGCATATAAAACACTAACAGAAACAACAGTTATTGAGTTTAAGAGGAAAACAAATATGAATCAAAAGTAAATATTCAAAGTTTATCAAAGAATAAAGAATAGACACCTAGGACTGAACTAACTTTCCTAATAGAAAGAAGTTCCCCGGCAACGGCGCCAAAAACTTGTTCGTTTGCAGCAAGTGCACCGGATCGCGCAAGTAGTATAAAATGGTAAGAACCGAGTATCGAACTCTTGGGGAACTTGTGTAACTTGATAAAGCTACTTTAGTGAATAGGTGTCTAGTATAAAAAGAGATGTGTTTACTATAAACAGGTGTGTAAACTAACTATGAAAAAGGAAAATCACGTGATTAATGATGTGTAAAGACAAGTAGGTGACGCGTTGGTCTTCCTAATAGGTGCCTGATGTTAAAAGGATATTCTCTACTTAACAATGCTCATGTGTTCTATGGTGTCTCCTGAAATGCTAAACCCCGATTCCTCGTGATAGTCTAGCCTAATCTTGATCAGGCATTGTTCGCGGATTCCTCTTGTTGGACTAAACTCGACCAGAACTGCATTAAGACAAACATACAACAACTAGGTTACTGTACCCCGATCCTTCGTGATAATACGATAAACTAGCCCCGTCCTATCCAGTTCTAAGAATCTGACCAGTTTCCACTGTTGAATGATCCTAAAGACACATGCATCTACATGATCAAGGCAAAAGCATGGTAGAATGAAGTTTTGATAGCACAATGAACACACAAAACATCATTCCATTAACTAGATATACAGGTATTTACATCAAGTACCTACAAGGATGAACCAACAGAGGATTTAGCTCTCCATAACTGGGAAGCTTCCTTTACAACAAAGAGAAGAGAAAGAGGAAGGATTGAAGAAATACAAGTGGTGAGGATGTCTCCTCCACCTCTAGAACCTCACAATCACTCACAAACTCATCTCAAGCTCTCAGGATGGCTTCCTCTTCAAGCTCGGTTCTCTACAGGTCTTCACATAGCAAAATCTCTCAAACTCTTTGGAACTTGGACCTTTCTCGCTCTAGAAAACCCTAGACATGCAGAAGCTTCAAGAAAAGGCCCAAACTCCACTCCAAAATCTGACTTCAGGCTTAAATAGGTGGCTTTCTCATTAGTGGATTTCGGCTTAACGTAAGCACAATGAAAGAATTTCCTGAATGCCAAAATAGATTTGGACATTCGCATGATTTGATAAAAGAACAATCCTTGAAACACTGGTTCGATCTGAATGGGGAAACAAACCCCAAGCCTTAGTGTTTACATGGCCACAATGCTTTATGTCTGAGTGTCCACATGGATGTGTGCATGATCAGTTTTGCATGAATTTCTAATAATCATCATCATATGCGTGTCATGGAAATGACTTGGGGCATTCCCTTATTCCTAAGCAACCAATGAAACAAATAGCCCGACCTACATCATGTCTTGCCATTTGTAGGCCTTTTGAGCCAAACCTCAACGTTTTGGCCATAACCTTGACATATGATGGAAATTGCCAAACCTTACCATTGGAAGAGAGAACAGAAGGATCTTCCAAAAGAAGCTTCTTTTGTCCTTTGGGTTGTAAATGTGCATCAAAAGAAAAGAAAATAAAATTAACCAAAGATTGGAGAAAAGAAAAAAAAAATAGAAAAGAAATAAAAAAAATGTACAAAGAGGTTCTTTGTACCAGACAATGTCTGAACAATGTGCAAAATTGTCAAAAGCAAAAAAGGAAAGAAGATAGTGACAGTAACTTGGTTAAAACCTTAGGGATGCGTGAAGCAAACACCTATTTAGTTACAAACCAAATCTTGTATCCATGTTGGTCCCACATCGAACCAAAGAAAAAAAAATAGAAAAGGAAAAGGCCAAGACACCAAAAAGCCAAAGTTTCCACCAAAATCTGGCTTTCTAAAAAGTCCTATTGGTCCATGATTACGCATATTATCTTTGATTTTATAGGAAATGACTTATAAAGTCAAATCATGACTTGTTTGTGGTTCAAAATTAGGATGAAACACTTGACTGTGTGAGATTTTATACACTGAGCGGTTTTCCTCTATTCCTCTATTTTCAATTGGACCCAGTGCTTTCTTCTAATGTTCTTTTAGAGATGAAATGAAAATGTCCCCAAATCTCTTTTGTGGTTATGAGAAATTCTATCAGCATGTTTTCCTTCCCCAGTAGTCACATTGTTTTCCTTCAAAAATATATGTTGCTCTGATCGATTTGGAGGTTTGTATCTTTGCTAAACGTGTTCGCATTTTAGTGAAAGATTTCCAAAGACTATTAAAGTCTTCTTTGCCTTCCATAGACAATCAAGTCCATTGGCACGCTGAGACAAATTATAGTCATCTGCCCTTTTTTGAAGACTTCAATGTCTTTCGATCTAGACTATTAAAGTCTACTTTGCCTTCCAGAGACAATCAAGTCAGTTGCTACACAGAGATAAACTATGGTCATCTGCCCCTTTTCAAAGACTTCAATGTCTTTCGATCAAGACTACAGAAGTCTCTTTTTCCTTCCAGAGACAATCAAGTCCATTGGCACGCAGACACAAATTATGGTCATCTGCCTTTTTTCGAAGACTTCAATGTCTTTTGATCAAGACTAAAGTCTTCTTTGCCTTCCAGAGACAATCAAGTCCGTTGGCACATAGAGACAAATTATGGTCATTTGCTCCTTTTTGAAGACTTCAATGTCTTTCGATCAAGACTATTAAAGTCTTATTTGCCTTCCAAAGACAATCAAGTTCGTTGGCATGCAGAGACAAATTATGGTCATCTACCCCTTTTCGAAGACTTCAATGGCTTTCAATCAAGACTATTATTGTCTCCTTTGCCTTCCAGAGACAATCAAGTTTGTTGGCATGCAAACACCATCATGGTCATCCGTTTTTGTTGTTTTTTAAGACTATTATAGTCTCTTTTGCCTTCCAAAGACAAGCGAGTCCGTTGGCATGCAGAGACAATCATGGTCATCCGTTTTTGTCGTATTTTAATACTTTGCCTTCCAAAGACAAGCAAGTACATTGGCATGTGGAGACAATCATGGTCTTTCGCTTTCGTTGTTTTCAAGACTATTGCAGTCTTCTTTGCCTTCTAGAGACAACCAAGTCCGTTGGCATGCGGAGACCATCATGGTCATCCATTTTTGTTGTTTTTAAAGACTATTACAGTCTCCTTTGCCTTCCAGAGACAAGCGAGTCTATTGGCATGCGGAAACAATCATGGTTATCCATTTTTGTTGTTTTTTAAGACTATTACAGTCTCCTTTGCCTTCCAGAGATAAGCGAGTTTGTTGGCATGCGGAGACAATCATGGTCTTCCACTTTCATTGTTTTCAAGACTATTGCCGCCTCCTTTGCCTTCCAGAGACAATCAAGTCTATTGGCATGCGAAAATCATCATGGTCATCTGTTTTTGTTGTTTTTTAAGACTATTACAGTCTCCTTTGCCTTCCAAAGATAAGCGAGTCCATTGTCATGCGGAGATAATCCTAGTCTTCCACTTTCGTTGTTTTCAAGACTATTGCCGCCTCCTTTGCCTTCCAGAGACAATCAAGTCCGTTGGTATGCGGAGACCATCATGGTAATCCATTTTTGTTGTTTTTTAAGGATATTATAGTCTCCTTTGCCTTCCAGAGACAAGCGAGTTCGTTGGCATGCAGAAACAATCATGGTCTTCCGCTTTCATTGTTTTCAAGACTATTGCAGTCTCCTTTGCCTTCCAGAGACAATCAAGTCCGTTGGCATGCAGAGACAATCATGGTCATTCGTTTTTGTTGTTTTTTAAGACTATTACAGTCTCCTTTTCCTTCTAGAGACAAGCGAGTCTGTTGGCATACGGAGATAATCATGGTCTTCCGCTTTTGTTGTTTTCAAGACTATTGCAGTCTCCTTTTCCTTCCAGAGACAATCAAGTCTGTTGGCATGTGGAAACCATCATGGTCATCCATTTTTGTTTTTTTAAGACTATTACAGTCTCCTTTGCCTTCTAGAGACAAGCAAGTCCGTTGGCATGCGGAGTTAATCGTGGTCATCTATTTTTTTGTTTTTTAAGACTATTATAGTCTCCTTTTCCTTCTAGAGACAAGCAAGTCCGTTGGCATACGGAGACAATCATGGTCATCCATTTTTGCTGTTTTTGAGTCTATTGCAGTCTCCTTTGCCTTCCAAAGACAAGCGAGTCTGTTGGCATGCGGAGACAATCATGGTCATCCGTTTTTGTTGTTTTCGAGAATAATGCAGTCTTCTTTACCTTCCAGAGACAAGTGAGTCTGTTGGCATGCGGAGACAATCATGGTCTTCCGCTTTTGTTGTTTTTCAATACTATCATAGTCTCCTTTGCCTTCCAGAGACAATCGAGTCTGTTGGCATGCAGAGACAATCATGGTCTTCCACTTTCATTCTTTTCAAGACTATTATAGTCTTTCTTGTCTTCCAGAGACAGTCAAGTCCGTTGGCATGCGGAGACAATCATTGTCTTCCGCTCTTTATCTTTTCAAAGACTATTAGAGTATTTCGTCGAGGCTTTAAGGTCTCCCTAAGTTAGCGAGACCTCTAGGTCTTTTTGTTGATATGCCTGATGCCTCTCATGCTTTTTCTTTTGACAGGTTTCACTGATTGGGCAGTTGTCGGTCGGGTGGTGAGATCGCTCGAACAAAATTAGTGTCTTTATCTTTACTTCCATTTTATCTCCAATAAAAGATAAGTAAAGAGGGGCATCTGACATACCTAATTTCATCCGGGGAGGATCGCTGGCCAACATTTGGATTCTTGCTTACCGAATTGAGCTACTTAACACTAATTGTCGCGTAATCCATAGGGTTTTGTGATGTTTCAGAAGGAAATGTTCAAAATGTTCAAAAAGGGGCAAAATGGTAACTTTAGGGACATTTTCCAGCCCCTAGGCCCAGCTAGGCCCACTAGAAAGCTTAGGGATGAAGCAAGCAACTCGCTTGGGTGAGCTGCTGTGCAACCTCCACCCCTTATTTCCTATAACTAGGCATGATCGGCTGCAGGAAAAGTCCAGAACCTGAAATCAACAAGATTTGAGAGAAATTAGTGAGAAGAAGGAGAAAGAAGAAGAAAAATCAAGGTTGAGACGCTTCCGTAACACTTCCGTAACGTTTTCGTGATCGTTCTTCGTCCATTCTTCATTGTTCATCATTCATCGATCGGTTAGTTTTTATTTTTGAAGCTTTGAATTTATTCTATGCGCCCTTAGGTGATGGAAGCTTGCTTGTGGGGCTTCTATGGAGGCTAGATCTTTGAGCTTCAATGGGGTCCTTTAATGGTGATTTTCCACCATGGAGATGTAGCGTAAGACAAAGGAGAAGAGGTGAGAGGAGGCGCCATTCACTAGGGAATAAGCCATGGAAGAAGGAGCTTCACCACCAAGATGAGCCTTGGATAAGAAGCTTGGAGAGGATGCTTCAATGGAGGAAAAGAAAGAGGGAGAGAAAGAGAAAGTGGGGAGCACGAAATTGAAGGAAGAAAAAGGGAGAGAAGTTGAAGTTTGAGTTGTGTCTCACAAGACTCTCATTCATCAAAGTTACAACAAGTGTTACACATGCTTCTATTTATAGACTAGGTAGCTTCCTTGAGAAGCTTTCTTAAAAAACTTCCTTGAGAAGCTTCTTTGAGAAAACTTCCTTGAGAAGCTAGAGTTTAGCTACACACACCCCTCTAATAACTAAGCTCAGCTCCTTGAGAAGCTTTCTTGAGAAGATTCCTAAAGAAGTTAGAGCTTAGCTACACACACCTCTCTAATAGCTAAGCTCACCTCCTTGAGATGAAAACCTAGAGCTTAGTTACACACCCCCTATAATAGCTAAGTTCACCCCCATTCCAAAAATACATGAAAATAAAAAAAAAAAGTTTCTACTACAAAGACTACTCAAAATGCTCTGAAATACAAGGCTAAAACCCTATACTACTAGAATGGCCAAAATACAAGGCCTAAAAGAAGAAAAAAACTTAATCTAATATTTACAAAGAAAAGTGGATCAAACCTTGACCCATGGGCTCAAAAATCTACCCTAAGGTTCACGAGAACCCTAGGGCCTTCTTTAGTAGCTCTTGCCTAATCCTCTTGGAGTCTTCTATCCAATACCCTTGGGGGGTAGGATTGCATCATTAGGGGTCCATCCTTGCTTTCCATGTCTTCATATTCATTCTTCTACCATCGGTGATCTTTTCTCTTTGCTTTAAGCGAGTTTCGACCGATCGTTTAAGCCGTAATCTCACTTAATCACTGTTAAAATGAATTTCAACCGATCGTTTGTGTTGTAATCTCGTTTAATCACCGTTAAAATAAAATTCAACCGATCGTTTGTGTTGTAACCTCAGTTAATCCTTGAAAAATAAGTTTCAACCGATCATTTACTTTGTAAGTCCTCTTTAATGAGTTGAAAAATAACCAAGTGAAACCAAAGCTAAAATCAACTCATAATCAAGCTTTTTTCTACAACAAAATCACTTGAATCCGTTCAAAGGTCCAACACCTTAAACAATCTTTTTTTTTACTTTTATCGGTTAAAACGAACCGTTTAAAAGTCTAAAATCAACACTCCGCATAACTTTCTTGCTTCCGAAAGAACTACGTAGGTCTGAGTTCCTCATTGTAATTGAGGATACGTAGGAGCAAGAGCCCCACTCTTGTCGACCCCAAAAAGATAAAAAAACATAAAAAGGGAAAATAAAATAAAGATTGAAGTCATAATTTTGCACATTTGATTAAAGGTTGTCATCCCTTGAGGCGGACACATGGGGTGCTAATACCTTCCCCGCACGTAGACAACTCTTGAACCTTTTATTCTTAAAATTTGTAGACCATCTTTTGGTTTTTTCTAACATTTTCCTCAAATAAACGTTGGTGGCAACTCCGCGCATTTTCCTTCCTTGGAAGACGTACTCGTGAGCCTCGTGTTGCCCTCTTACCGAAGGGTAGGTTGCGACACCATGGATTGGCTGGAGCTGTCACAAGCTCATCTATACGTATTAAACAACACAGCAAAGGTCATCCCATACATAGATGCTCACAAACAACATGTCACCAGTACTCACCCAAAAATGAACATGATGAGGTTATTGCAAAAGCACAATAGAACTTTCATCAATTGGTTTAGACAAACAATCTTCGCAGATGACAGTGCTTCGAACACATTAAGATTGTTATCTGTTGGTCCAAATTTGAATGTTCCAACTTGGAAGGGATATGATATCAATCATTATTCCTTCTATACAAAGTCACAAGGTGATAAAAGTAGCATGCAAAATAGTGGGGTGACTGTTGATGGTCAATCGGATCACTTTTGTAGTGTTTCAGATAACAATCACATTCAAGCATCCATGCCTTACTATGGAGTCATTGAAGATATTTGGGAGCTTGATTACGATCAATTTAGAGTGCCTCTCTTCAAGTGTCAATGGGTAAATGGAAATACCGGTGTGCGTCAAGACAAAATGGGATTTACTTTAGTAGACTTTCAAAAGGTAGGTTACAAGGACAACCCATTCATTATGGCAACGCAAGCTAGGTAGGTGTTTTATGTACAAGATCCCTGTGACTCTAGATGGTTAGTGGTTTTACAAGGGAGAAAAATTTCTATCGGTCACCATATTGATGGTTCAACACTTGATATCAGCGACATGCCGCCTTTCTCCCAACAAAGGCCTTTGATTAATGATGAACATGAAGAGGATGATGTACATGCAAATCGTATTGATCATGACAAAGGTTTATGGGAGAACATTCCTACATAACTGCGTAAGCACAAAGTTATGTATACAAATTGCATCTCGCATAATTGTAATGCATTTATTTATTTGGATATTTATAACTTAATGCTTATATGTTGTTTACATAACTCACTATGTCCTAACTGAATTTGGTTTATTTGTGCAGAGTCATGGCAACACCCTAAAGGTCCCATCCACATTCAGATAATCCTCCCGAGGTTACTTCAAGGAGGACTAGACAATCCACCAGGCTAAGAAGGCTGATTGTTAGAAGCTTGGATCAGCCACGACCAATTGTTAACGTCAATCCTGCAACTGGGAGAGGATCAAGCCCCCATAAAGAAAAGTTTCATAGTTATCTTGGGGTTGTGGCACGAGAAAAAATTCCTATTGTCCCCTCCAATTGGAATCTTGTCCTGGACTCTTTAAAGAACCTAATATGGGATGATATTTTGGTAAGTGCATTTAAGTACATGTATGTATAACATTGTCTTTAACTCAGTTTAAAAATTAATCATTCACTTACTGCTACATAACAATTTTGATGTGCAGGGCAAATTTGACATCCCTGAAGGTGACAATGCGAAAAAGAAGGTGATGTCAACAATCGCAACTAGATGGAGGAATTTTAAGTCTTCCTTGACGACTAAATTTGTTTATGCCGACAATAAGGGTCAACAAATACATGATCCTACTGTGAAGTATGGTCTTGATCCAGCTACATGGGCCAAATTTGCAAAAAGCCGACAAACCCCTAATTGGGCAGGTTTGCTTAAGTACATTTGTATTTCAAAATGAATTAAGTCTGATTTTTGTTGTTATCTAATATTTGGAAATTGTTGCCTGTGTTTGTAAGGGAATATGGAAAAAGGCGCAGGAAATTAAAAAATACAATGACTGCCCCCACTTACTGTCTTAGGGGAGTTATGATCTTCTTGAAAAAAAAACTTATGGACGAGAAGAGGAAGACACAAGAACATGAAGCTGAGTTTACTGAAAATCCATCAAAGAGCGTGGACCCTCCATCGCCCGTGTCAATACATGTCAAGTGGAAGATGGCCCGCACAAAGTGTTATGGGCAGATGACCTCTGCAGTGGCACAACAAATATCAGACAAAAAAATTGTGAGTTAATGTGTCGTTTGTTCAAAGTCGAAGTCAAATTATTGTTTTATAACAATGAACTTTGAAATGTAAATCCATATTGTGTTTGCTCATAGGATTATTTAGAGGAACAAATGATGCAAGGCAGCTTTGTTTCGCATGGTCATGAGGACATACAGAATATTGTTATTGGCCGACCTAAGCATCCAGGCCGTGTTCGTGTCGTAAGGATAGGTGTCACAATCAGCCAATACTTTGGACAAGCCTCACGTGGCTCCAACACTTCGTCCGCATCAATCACCCAACAATAATTGGCTGACATCATCAGTAACCTCAAGGATGAGAGGAGGAAAGAGGTGGAACAGGAAAACAAGCACCTATAGGAGGCGTGGAGGAGGAAAGTAGAATAGGAAAACAAACACAGTTTGGAGATAATTAAATAAGAGTTAAAAGAAGCAATAAAAATAGAGTTATCCCAAATTGCATCACATCACTCACCCCCAGTTGAGGCGCCAGATATATAGCTTTTAGTTGCACGTGTGAGCACGAAGGGGAGTTGTGCTGAAGCTGAGACAAATTCATTAGGTAAAGAGCCTTCTGATGTTTGTGTGGATCTTGTGGGCTTGTACATAGTTGCTGAACAGAGTACTCGGCTAGTGGTGTTGGGAAAAGTGTATGACAATTCATCCACCGTACACAATGTCCCTTATGCAGATGGTGTGCTTAGGGTGAGTGTTGTCATAGTTTACAATGGTGACGCTCAAGTCCCTTTTTCGACGTCAGAGGTTCAGTTTATGAGACAAGCCATTGGCACATTCGTCGGATGGCCGAGACATCTTGTAAAAGTTGTATATGATGAGGCTTTTTCTTTTCCCTCTGAATGCATTACTTTTTTTGTCATTATGAAATAAAATTAGAGTAATTTTTATTTTCATTAACCATGTAGGATTCACAGAAGGGTGTCCCGAAGTCGGTTGGACCTACTGAAAGTGGAAATGCAATGGCTGCAATTGATCCATTGGGAGAAATTGGTTAAGAACTTGTTTGAAGTTTACCAAAAGCCAATCGAGTTGTCGTGGGATGGGACAAAATTTGGGATAGCTAATTCAAAAGATGGGTTTTTTCAACACACATGTAGATGTTACTGAAATCATTTTAGGTGACAAATGTTTGAACATATCTATACTACAATTGTGGATGATGTAAGTAAATTACATCTTCTAATTTAAGTCATAATTAGTCTTCCTTACAATATATGCTTAACAATATTCATGTCAAATGTTTCAAACAGGTTTATGAATGATTGGAGGGCAAGCTTAGGTTATGGTTCAGTATATGGTTTCCTTGAACCGCAGTCTATACACCACGCAAAGGACAAACGTGAAGAATGTCAACAATACATAGAAACGTGGGTCAAGGAATCACATCAACAACTGTACTTAGGACCTTACTTGAATCAGTAAGTGAAATTGGATGTGGTGTATAGTCAGCAATGGTTTGAAGAATGAATGGAACAAGGTATGCATACTATAACAATAACTAATTTGTTACTTTGGTATCAAATCCTACCTCAATGGTTGATGTATGACACTAATTTCATATTTACAATTTTGTAGTGGTTTTGAGATGGAACAACATTAGACAATGACGCCATGATGACACTACGCAAGAAATGGGCAGCCTATTTTCTAAAACATAAAAACATGGAAGTTAGAAAAATTTAGATGACATAGGAAGATTTTTGTTTGGAACTTAACATTTTCATTGTTTACGTTATAAAGAATTATGGTCAATTGACATTTAATTCAGCATTTTTATATAATTATTTGTTAATAATTATGTGGACCAAAGTCATTGTACAATTTTTTGTGGTTGTGATTTGTACTTATCCCGATAGGATAAGTGTTTTTGTTGTGGCACACTAATTGGGTGCAGGTTATCGTTATCCGCATTATGGTAGTCCTATTGACAATAAATCTAACAAGAACAAAAAAATAGCACATATACTGGCATTGATTTGATTTGTTAACATTCCCTCACTTATTTTTTATCAATATCTTTGTGTGTGCCTGTTTGTCTATTGTTGCATGTAATAAGCTTACATCCACAATAATTTTTTTTTTTCTGAAGGAACATTGAGTCAACAAATAGTAGCATTCTATCTTTTGATTCCACTATATTTCTAGTCCACTACTTGGATCCCTTTTGAAATTGAAACTTGTTAATTAACAAACTGTAATGATTAAGTTTACTTTAGATATCATTTGGAGTAGAAATCATGTTGGTTTGGCTCCTTCTGAATTAGCCCTGGCTATAGAGAGGCATGTGTTGGATTGTGGTTCAATTGATAATGTTGGCACTGCCGGTAGGTTATTATTGAAGTGGCTCGATTAATCTAGAACTTCCATTTAAGCAACCTCTTTTAATTTTACAAGGTATCTTGGAACTGCATCTTGGAGCAATCAACAACATCCCCAACAAATGTCACCTAGAAATTGGTATGTATTTACAGGACAACTTTGGTTGAACCAGGCATTCTTATAATGTTTAATTACAACTGGTTTTACCATGCAAAAATTGTTTCCTTATGTTTGTTAAGAATTGTTTGCTTCTTTTTTTCTATACCTAATGGATAATTCCAGTTAGGAATCAACTATTAATCTCAATTGAAAAGCTCCCATAGGCTAGAAGTTAATCCAAAAGGGGCCTAATGATGCATATTGCCAAATATCTTACTTTCTATAGATAATGATTGACATTTGAACATTATGAAGCAACTCAATTTTACTGAAAATTTTCTTTTATAGAAGTTTTCTAAGAGCAAAGGTATCGGGGTATTTGGTAAAGATGTGAAAGATACTAACATTCCAGTTGAAGTATGGAGATATTACTTGCTAACAAATAGGCCCGAGATAATTCTATTTTAAACATACTTTAACCATTTTTGTTTTACCTTTCTTGTCTCTTGAGAAACATTAATGGATATTCTATTCTCTCCCCATTTATTAAATCTTTGAATCTGATTATGCATTGTAGGTATCAGATACATTATTTACATGGCCTGACTTGCACGCTAAATTAAATAGTGACTTGCTGAATAATTTGGGCAACTTCATCAACCGAGTTTTGAGTTTTATTGGCAAACCTGCAAGTTGGTCGAACTCTTTCGTCATTTTCTCTTCAAGTGTCGACTGATTAGCTGCTACAAATCCTTAGAGATTACATTAATTACTACTATGACTATATCTTGGGACTATTGATTAATAGTTGTCTTTGAAATTTTTTGGAATAGCTAAAGATCTATACCTATTACTTTCTTCGTTATTCTGCTATTATTAAAGTTATTTCATTTGTTGCTTCTTCTTGTTTAATGCACACATTACTTTGTCTTGTAAAGGTCGAGGATATGATTATGTTATTCCCTCTATTCCTAATGATGTCAGTGGCGACTCCCATATTCAGAGCAAAATATTTGCTGATAAATTAGTATGTGTTACTTTATAAAATATTAGGTTGTAATTATTCGGTATTGTTACAGACACAAGAGACATTGATGAGGAAAGAAGAAATAAAGTGGTTGACAAAATTCATCAATCAGCAATTAAAATAACCAAAACACGAGGTGTCAAGTTCTCTCATTTCCGTGTCATCAATCAGGATCCACTATCCCTTTCTAATGAAGCAGTCATGAAGGCAGTAGAGACTGCAACAAAAGAACTAAACTTGACAAGCAAGTTGATGATTAGTAGAGCCTATCATGATTCATTGCTTATGGCCAGGTAATCTAGAGAGAGAGAGGTGACATGTTAGTAGACTTGTTGGACTGGTCTTGCACATATGCCCTATAATTTTAATGGTTCCAAACATATAGTAGCTTAACAAATCTTTATTAATTGGCATAATTTAATCTAATTATATTATGTTACAAGAAACATACAGTGCTTTGCTCTCATATGAATTGAATATATGCTGCTCATGTAAATTATTTAATTGCAGGTTGTCTCCAATGGGCATGATTTTCATTCCATGGTACAAAGGTATGTACTGCTGCTTTTTTTTATGTGTATGTGTACGCACGTGCTATGTGCTCTGATGTGACACCACCATCAACATTGTTTGTGTAATTAATAGCCAAAACATGGGGAACCAAATGCAGCTACATGTTCCTTCTATAATAACATTTTATGTATGAACACTAATTGAAAAGTAGACCTCTAATAATGTAAATAAACATCCAATGAATGAATTCAGAATATAGACACATTGCACAAGTTTTTCATGTTAAATTTGACATGACAAAAACACTCATAGCCTTTGGTCCCCATCCTACCACACCTAAAGCTTGGCTGGAAAACCCAATTTGACCCGTTCAGGGTTAGACTTTCCCCAAGATGTAAATGGAGGGCACTGAGTTGGTTTGGGGGCAACGAGCCCAACCTCACCTTGTTGCTATTAATTGTTCAATGTAGATATGCCTTTTAGTTTCAAATTTGATAGAGCTGAATGATATGAAAAAATGTTTTTTTTTCTTCCTAAAAACCTTTATAAGGAAAGGAATTTCTTAATATTCTTTTTATTGTTTTTGCAGGGTACAACCATAAGCCTAAAGAGTTTGCCACCATTGAAGATATGTCAAATGGTGTAAACGTATCGGCGCTCACCCTAGCCAAATTGTCCAGTCAATAACATCCTTTGTAATGAGTTTATGTGGATTATCATTATACAAAAAGGACATGCAATTTATTTCTGTTACAGCCAAATGATTAAATAATTTCAAATTTTGGATATACCCCTTTTAATCTATTAGAATGAGGGGTTGAACCATTCAATGTGAAAAGTGGATATATAAGAATGGTTTTCTAGAATGGTTATTGATGTTGATAATCAGATTAACCCAACATGTATTATAGTATGTACTACAACATTCTATTTTTCTAATAGCAACATGATAATTTTGTTCTCCTACTTGACTTAATTTGTTTGACTTGCGCCTCTAGCTACCTAACATGATTTTTTCTTTACATTACATGTATTGGTATGTAATGTCATTACCTTAATTTTTGCCTAGTTGTGTGGTCTGAAAATGATACTAAATGTGATAAAATTATAGGTGGTTGTGAAAATAATCAGGCCATAAAAAAAAATAACCTTTCTACAATGGTTCTGCCAAAACCTGTCGTAGAATGTGGCACATTCTATGACGGTCGTGTCAACAGACCCGTCGTAGAATGTGACACATTCTAAGACGAGTTTGTGTACGCGACCATATTAGAATGTGCCGTATTCTACAACGAGTTGTGAACCGTTGTCGTAGATGGGTTGACATTCTACGATGGTTGTTACAACGATGGTTAAAAACCAACATCGAATGTGCTACATTATTGATGTAGAATCGGTATTATGTAGTAGTGGAAAGCCTAAGATTCCAATTTTTTTTTAAATAATACAGAATCCAGATCCCCATTCCCTAGATCAACCAATGAATTAAGTTCCCTAGATCTAGTTAAAAAGATTGATAAAGAAAGATTAAAAATCACTTATTCCAAATATGTGGAAGCAAAACTGAAAAGTTGAAGGAGTCAGATGGAAAAAGTTCTTCTATAGTAATCTGGTCTTTTAAAGTGCACAAACTAGTGGGTTTATTGGGTTTCTATTGCAGTAGTGGTGCTATTCGCTGCTACTGATAACTATGTAACAGAACAACATCCACATTTTAACACCCCTACCAGGTTGTAACACCCCATTTTTCATAAAATAAATTAAAAATAATTTTATTTAAAAATAAATAGAGTTTTAGAAAAATAATGAAGTTTTTATAATTAAATAAATAAGGAGAAATAATCATACTAATTAAAATAATAGTTTTAAGGCAAATAAAATAAATGTATGTCCTTAAAAAATGTTTTATTTATTCATTTGATAGGGAGTAAAATAGAACTTCTTTTTATATAATGATAAAATGAAGAAACAAATAGAGTAAATAATAAGCCTTGAGTACCCTAGTTATAAATAGAGATATGTTTGGTCAATTTTCACATTGGCACGTCTCTATGCTTCCTCTTCCTTTAGCAGGTTCAAAATGCATTTCCGCACATCCACCCTATTGGGATTTGCAAAATAATGTCTGTGGAGGGAAAAATTCTCACCACACGCAGACAATGAACTCAAGGCTACAATCTTTTCTCCTTTTCTCTAACGCTTGAAAATCCTAATAGAGCAAACAGAGGAAAAGCTTGAGGAATCATAGGGAACCGCTAGAGACGCCGCTATCTCTGTGGACTGCACACATGAGCCCACTTAATGGTAAGGTATGAGTTTATCGCAATTGGGGTTAGAATGAACATGTGTAGGGATCCTTAGAGGATCAAATTGGAATTTATTTTGGGATGTTTTATTGTATTTTAATTCTTCATGTATGATTATAATTACGAGATTGTAATATTGAGATCATGAAATTGTGATTAAAATTGTGTGTAAGTGATAAATTGAATATGTGATTAATTATGAGATAACATGTTGCTTTGAGATCATAACATTGTTATTGAGATTGAGTATAAGTGCAAAGTTGAACATGCGTTGATTTATGAGATACATGTAAACATGTGATGGTGGATTTTGACCTTGTGATATGTTAAAATTGTGGACATGAAATTTAGTTGTGAATAAGTGTGTGGTTAACACTTGATGTGACAATACTTGTGTTGTGAGCTGTGAATTATACAATAACCCAACTCGTGTTTACCTTGAGAAAAGTGTTTATTCACAGTGTTAAAAGGAAAAGTGTAGGATTCCTAGTTAGGAACCTAAAGTGTTAAATTGTAATACAATGTGTTAAACGTGTTTGAAACACTAGTGTGAGGTCGTGCGTATTCTATAATTCATGAGTAGTATCTGCGTGTAAAAATTGTTTTAGGGGTTGAACCTGAATCAGGAAGATGAGGCCTTAATGGATCTTTCAGAGTCTAGGCCTTGGGGGTAAAGACACTTAGTTTGAGTGCTCCTTTAAGCCTATGTTGATTCCATATGGTAGGAGCATTCTCGCAAAACAGAGTGACCTTGACTAGTCACCTTATGATTTTACTTAGTGAGAGTGACCTGACATACCCATTGTGTGGTGTGTCTTGTTATATACTCCTAAGTGCCCCAGTGTGGTTTTTCACTGACATGGTACCACATTGCATATAGGCTTGAGTTTTAGTATAAATGTTGCATAATGCATGTGAATTGTTTATTATGAAATTAATGAGTGTTTTTACGTCTTGACTCGAGTGTGTGATTCATGTGTAACATGATTGGTGATTGAAAAATAAATTTTAAATGATAAGTGGTGAAGTAATATGGATTGTATTAAGTTGAGCTAAGTTATAAATACTTCTATAATTTATATTGATTGTGTCTTTGTTTATCTTTATGTTAGATAGGAATGTGATAGCTCACTCCCTGTGCATTGTTTGTGTTTAGATCCTATGATGATCTCAAACTTTGTGTTCTTGGTAGCAAATGGTTAGGTGGATGACTTTAAAGAACCTTGTGCTAGAGGACGTTGAGACACAATGCTTTGATAGAATGTGACACTGGACATGGGTTTCTATATTAATTGCATCATGTTTTGGATGACTTGTTTTGAGCCGAAATAATTTTGTTATTTATTTGGACAAGTTCTATTATGATATTAGAAAAGTGAATGTGAATCTTTTACTCTTTTGAAATGTTTTTATTTAAATGTGTTTTAAAACATTTAATTAATTCCTCATTCCTATTTCTTTTATTATTAGTACATATATGTGTGGGGTAGAGGATGTCACAAGCAGCGGATTGAACAAGCAAAATTAGACAACAAGTAGGGAATCAATTACCGAATCATTAGTTCATATTAGATCCACTTCAACTCTATTAGAGATGGTATATCTGAGGGAGCTTCTTCAACAACATTATCACCTTCTTTAGGCTTTTTCTTTTCTTTTGAAACATCAGCATCAAACACTCTCGTATGGGATCTGCTTCTCGTCATTCCTCGTCGCCATTTTCAGCTTTAGCAGAGGGTAAATGTCATCTGGAAGTTTCAGAAGAGGATAGCCTTTTTCTAGAAGCTTCTAGAAGTTGGCGAGGAAATCCACGCTCGCCATCATCTCCTTCGTGTACTTCGCGCATCATAGTTCTAGCACTCCCTCCATTTCTTTCTTCAATCAGATCTGAAGAAGACTAGCCACCTTCTTCAAATCATTGGTTTGTTTGTCAATTCGATATCGACATTGTCGTCGATGCATGTTCATCGCGGCGGAGGAATTTTAGGGTTCCTCTCTGTTGTGAGTGTGACTGAGCTAGACATGTGCAACCCTTCGATTTTTAATTGTTGGAATAGAAACGAAAACAGGACATTTTTACAAAAACTATCATGGAATACAGGTTTCTAATACGAATCTTGCAAAACCGTCTTTGTTGAAGTCGTTCATATTACAAAAATGTCACCGCAATCGAATCTAAGACGATTCTTGGAGAACTGTCATCGTTTTCCTGTTGTAGAATGCTACTTTTTTATTAGTCATAACAACAACAACAACAAGAATCAATTTAATTAAAAATACAGAGCCTGAAAGTAGTTGCTGGAGGCTTTGAGGTAGGCACGACGGTCGTCGTTGATGATTGCAGAAAAAGGATCAGAAAGGGACGTTATTTGGGGACTCCAATTTGTGCCCTTTTGAGAGATCCGCAAGCTTGGAGGCTAAATCGGAAAATGAAGGAAAGATTTAGGTTGGACAAAGAAGATGAGGGTTGGGCAGAGATGATCATGGCCATGCACAAAAGGGTGGGGCAGAGACAACGGCTGGCAAAGGTGAATCGGCCGCAGAGAGGAAGGTGGGGGCAGAGAGGAGTGTCAGGTTTGAGGGAGAGGCAAAAGAAATCACACTTGAGGCATGGTTGAAAATAGAGGAAGGTGGGGGCGGTAGATGAAATAGGTAGTAGAGTGGTGTGTTCGGTCTTGTGGGAGGAAGAGGAAGAGGCAAGGGAGGGTTTGTTTGAACAAGGAAGATGAAGGCAAATGAGGGTTTCTCTGGGAGATTTGGGGAAACTGAACTAAAAAAAGGAACACTTGTGTGGAAAAAAAAAAGGAAGAGTTTGGGATGTCTCGTATGGTGCTTGTCAAAGGAGGACAAATTATTGCCATTGTGGAAACTAGAAATGTCTCGTCATTGCTTGTCATAGGTGATCAGAGTAGTTGAAAATCTAATGTGTTTAATGAAGTTTTGTAAGGTCAAGCTCCTCCAATGCAATTTACAATTAATCAAAACCCATATAATATGGGGTACAATCTTGCAAATGGAATTTATCCTAATTGGGCCACATTTGTGAAGACTATCCCAATGCCACAAGGAGAGAAGAAAGAAGTATTTGCCAAATGTCAAGAATCGACAAGAAAGGATGTGGAACAAGCATTTGGTATACTCAAATCACGATTTGCAATTATATGTGATCCATCACGTGCTTGGGACATAGATATAATGAAGGATATAATATTGACATACATTATATTGCATGACATGATTGTTGAAGATGAACAAGATACATACAATGATAATATTGATGTTGATTATGATCATATAGACAATGAGATTTCAACTGATGTGGTATCTCATGATGTTTATTCCAACTTTGTTACATACCTGCAAATGAGATGCCATATGCATACAAAACAAAAAAAAATAAAATTATCAACAACTTCAATGAGACTTCATGAAACATATTTGAGAATGTTTCGGTGATAAGAATAGTGAAATTTAATTTTCATTTCTCAATGCCAATGTTTCATATTTTGTTACTTATGAACATTATGTATTTTTTGTTGGTTTAACTTTTAGTCATAAATAAAAATTTTAATTATTTATATTTTTTATATTTCTTAATGTTAATTGTTTCATAATTAAAATGTATATAATTAATTACTTAAATTTAATTTAAAAATAATTCATTAAATTTTTAAAATTGGATTGATTGTGGGACACCAAAAAATGCTCTAAGAACTCAGTGAGATCTACCATAAAAAAAAAAACATGAGAGAGATCATGAAATACATGTGACATTATGGATCCATAATAAGTGTTTTAAGATCCCAAATTAGGATGGTGCACTAAAATGTTCTTAGTGTCCCTATCTTTTTTAAAAGGGAGTAGTTTGTTTTTTTTCTTTTTTCTTTTACAAAATGATTATTGAACAAAAT
Organism: Glycine max; assembly: GCF_000004515.6. Taxonomy (NCBI): domain Eukaryota; kingdom Viridiplantae; phylum Streptophyta; class Magnoliopsida; order Fabales; family Fabaceae; genus Glycine; species Glycine max. Next base: position 33,997,657 of record NC_038250.2, on the reverse strand, counting down.
TATATACTAATTTTGACAACCACATAAAAAATGGTTTGCATTAAATGAGTTAGAATGACTTGATGAATTACTTTCACTCTTCCGCATAACTGCATTTGTCATTCTTTTCATCTCCTTATCATATATTTAAAATAGGTTGATTTATTTTTCTTTTTACTTTAGTTTTTTTTCCCTTTACAAACCGCTTATTGGACAAAAATAACCCTAAATCTGACTACCATATTACAATTGATGGTTGAACTTTTGAAATCGGTCCTACAAAATATATGAAAAAGTGGTGTAGAGTGTTATGGTTATGGTCTGATCTGTTTAATGAATTTTTTGTATATTAATTTGATTTTTTAGCATAACTTTATATTTTAACCCATAATATAAGAGTTATTACTCTCATGATTATTAGAAAGTTACAGTTTTTTTTTCCCTTTGTTTTTGAGCTAATGAGCTTTTCCTTTGGTTTTGGTTTTTGAAAAGAAAGTAGAAAAGGCAAGATTGCGTGACAAAGGTTCCATACTATCACTATCACACTGAATGGAGCAACGCAATGTTCATCGTTTCTGTCTAAGTGTGTGGAACTTACTAATTTTATTGATTTTATTGCACGTGAAATCAATGTGATGATAAACAAGGTGTTTTGGATTTTTTTTATTCTGATTCTGGTTTGGACTATTAATTTGGTTTTAAGAGTTTAATTTTCGTATCCAATTTAAAAAGTTTTATATTATGAATCAATTAAAAGTTATCTTAAATATGATTTTTAAATAATTATTACATAAGTGTAAAGTCTTACTACATCACAATCTATAATTAAATGATTATATAAGTTTTACTTGTACGATGAATATATTAAATTCTTAAAAGAATGCTTTCTATTCTTTTTTTTAGCCAATCTATTTTTTAGTTTGGCAACTAAAATGTTCTTTTGATTTATTTTATTTTAATTTGAATTAATTTATAGTTTTTATCATTCTTTTTATAAATATTTAACTATAAAATAAAAAAATACCATAACATGTTTATAATTCAAAATGAAATCAGGAAATATTTTTTTTGAAAGTTATGCGGCCCTAACTCCTAGTTTTTAAGCTCAAACCTCCAATCTCAAAAGAAGCAGTATAGTTAAGACAAGTATTATTACTAGAGATCAGAACAAATTATGGAAAAAAAAATCCATTACTACTATTTCGTCTGAATTATCAACAAGTATTTGGTTCAAATTCGTTAAGTAGTCGAGTCTTGCAGTAAAAAAAAAATGTTTGAAAGAGAAAACGAATATTTTGCACTTTATATGGTAAAAGAAAAAAAGAATACTGTTTTAATTATATCGGTTCAATTAGATATAAGTTGTTTGTCCTCATTTGCACTTGTATGCATTAATGTTTTCTTTCTCTGTTCGAGGCTTCGCCTTATCCCCCTATAGAGCATGTCGGCCTTCACCCCATGAATGTTACATTAGCATCTGCATTCAAATGGGTTTGGTGCAATTAATATATAAAGACACACCACACACACACACTGTCTATGAAGCCGAAAAATCGGTTCTCCCATCGATGAATCCCCGTGGATAAGATCAAACACTAAAATTTGTTCTTTTTTATAATATTACTGCCCCAAAGAAGTTACCTTTCAATTCTTTCCCCTTCCCTATATATAATCCTTTCATAACCCCTTCAAACTACCACCCCTGCAGTTTTTGAGTTACCTTGCATGCCTAAAGAAACCACTCGTTCTTTAGAGCACTTTTCATTTTCCTCTCTTCTTTAACTCTCAAAGGATATTTTTCTCTAATATCTAAGCTTCAAGATCATGGATGTTGCGCATTTCATTTTCGGGATATTTGGTGAGTTTAATTTTTCACACATGGGTTTCTCTTATTTTTCTTCTCAATGGTTGCATGCATTGAATGCTGCGCTGTTCTTGTTTATGGTTCTTGTTTTTTTTCTCAATCTTCTTTTTTTGCGGTTCAGGGAATGTTTCTGGTTTGTTCCTCTTCTTGGCCCCAATGTATGTATCTCATAACTGCCTCCTTCTGGTTTCTCGTTGTTGATTTTTGTTTTTCTCTCTATTCTTTAAAATGCACATAAAGTCATATTTTTGTGTTCGTAGAGTACCCATTTGAGCAAAATTTATGAGAAATTTGGTTTTGTAGAGTGACATTCTGGAGGATCATTAAGAACAAATCCACAGAGAAATTTTCGGGGGTTCCTTACCCTATGACCCTTCTCAACTGTCTCCTTTCTGCTTGGTAAGTTTCTCACTCTGTTCTTTCAATTCTTTTGTTTTATCTTTAGACTTTTTTTGTCGGTTATTGTTGTCATTGTCCTTTATTTTGCATCATTTTCATGTAGTACTTTTTGGTCACAATCTTGGCTTTATAAACTATACCATGTTCTTTCTTGCTACCCTTTTGTTTCATTTCTAGTTAGCTCAATTTGAGAAAGACAAATTTCAAATGGGTTGATTCCATGTAGTAAAGTTTGATTTTTAATGATGGGTCTAATTATTTTTCTTCTGATTTTACAACTCACAGGTATGGTTTGCCATTTGTGTCCCCAAACAACATACTTGTGACAATAATCAATGGCACAGGAGCAGGGATTGAAATCATATACGTCTTCATCTTCATCTACTTCGCACCAAAGAAAGAGAAGGCCAAGATTCTTGGCCTTTTCTCCTTCGTGGTGGCAGTGTTCTCTGTTGTTGTTCTGGTGTCACTGTTTGCTTTGCATGGCAATGCCCGAAAACTCTTCTGTGGCTTCGCTGCTGCCATATTTTCCATCATCATGTATGGTTCACCACTCTCAATTATGGTAAGCTTAGCTCACACTTTCTATGTTAATATTAATTCATTTGTGTCTATTCCTCACTCACAGACACCCCCTTATTGTGTGTCATTATGGCATGGCCAACTTGCCACTGTCTTTTCATTTTCCCCCCTTCTTGTTTTGTTATGTTACTTTTCAGATTGTCTTTTCTGTTAATCATAATTTTAGGAGTGTCAGATGTTACTCTTGTTTGATTGGATTTTATAGTTTTTTTTAATCATTCATTCAGTTAACGAAGAAAAATAAATTATTTTAGATTAATTTATATGCTTAAATATATGTTTTTATCTTTTGTTTTACATTCTTATTAATTTATGATAAATTAATAAATTTTGGATTTGTATCTGATAATATTTTTTATTTATAATTAGTTGAAATTTAAACAAAATTTATTATATTATGATAAAATAAATATAAAGTTTCTGATTTAATAGGGAATAAAATAAAATATCAATAATCAAAAATAAAAATTATTATTTTATTAAAAAATTAATATAAAATAAAGATTTATTAAAAAATAAAAATTTATTAAAAATAAAAAGCATATTTAATCCCAAATTATTAAGGGGAGAATAGATACTATCGTTTCCTGACTTTAAATAAATCAAAATTATAGGTTTCAAAATTTGATTTGAATTATAAATATGTCAATATGCAAAATTAATTATAAACTTCATTAGTTTTGATTAAAATAGTGGTAGCTGTGCCCAGATTTAGAAGGGCACATGTAGTTCTGCGGAAGCATCTTTGTCTTTTTATTATGGTAGTGATTAAGGTTTAATTGGGCGGTGGTTAACACTTTAAATAAAAATGACTTTATAAAGTCATTTTTATTTAAAGTTTTAGAGTATTTTTTTTATCTCCATCTATTTTATTTACATTTTTTTATAGTTTTATTCTTATCTCCCTGTTCTTATCATAAAGATAATGAAAAGAGATAGTAAGATGCTCTATAATAATACACTTTGGAATTAATAAATTTCTTCTATGATAGTCTATAACCTAATAATTAATAAAAACTATAAAAAAAAACCGAAGATGATTGTATCTAGAAAGTATGTTGCAATTATATTCCAAACATTATTGTATAAATTCCAAGTGAGATATTTTTCTATAGATTCTTCATTATTTTAGAGTGTGTGTGTGCAGAGGCTAGTGATCAAAACCAAGAGCGTGGAGTTCATGCCCTTCTTCCTCTCACTCTTTGTGTTCCTCTGTGGTACTTCTTGGTTCATCTACGGGCTACTAGGCCGTGACCCATTTGTGGCTGTAAGTAGCACACTAACATTATCCACGTTTTATCAATTTTCAATTGGATCAATACAATACAATACAAATTGTCACTATTTTAAACTTACCCTCTTGGGTTGCAATTGGCTTGTATTGAACGTAGGTACCTAATGGGGTTGGTTCTGCGTTGGGAACAGCACAACTAATATTGTATTTTATCTACCGTGACAAAAAAGGGGATCAAAAGAAGAAGCCGAGAACAGAAGAAGAAGAAGCTATGGAAATGGGCACCGCTAATAAAAATCCCATATCCAACTCGAAGGGAGCACAAGAGGGACACGTCTAGGGACGCGTGTTAGCATAAAAAAAAATGCCGTTATCTTTGCCTCTATCTCTGCTAGCATTACGAGCACCTCTTTAATTGGGACTATGCTTATATCTTTTGTTGTTGTTGTTATCTTCGTGACTTTGTGTTTCCTCAACGATTTTTAATTTTTTTGCTTTTCGTTATGATAATTGTACTATAAGTTTAGCCATTGAGACAAGTTTGTGTTGTGTCAATTTTCTTTTCTTCTTTTTCAGTCCCTTTGTCGAGACACATCCGAGCGATATCTTGTGCCTGGATAAAATTTAAAAGAGTAATGAATATGTGAATAGTTCTATGTTACAAATACTATATCTCACTTATAATTCTATCAAAAAACATATCTCATAATATGCATGTATATTTTTTTATTTCTCTTGGTATCAAGCAGTATGATAAGTGTTTATCCATTTTTTTAAAAAAAATTAAAACAAACTATTAATATTTTTCATTAATTAGTAAGTTTTTAATATTAAATAATGACATTTGGGTTTTTATTCTTTCTACTAAATAACTAATTTTATGCAAGGTTTGACAAGGGAGGGAGAGAGAAATTTGAAATAAAATTTGAGAAGAGAATAAAGTTTTCTCTCATTTGGTTTAAGGAGAAAAAATGGAGAGGAGATTGAAATTGTGTGGGCTTCAAAAATTTAATCTTGAGTCTTGGCTATACAAAGAATGTGACAAGGACAGAGTTTGAATCAAGGAACTTACTAAATTTAGTAATGAGAACTGGTTTTTCGTCCCTTTTCATGCATTCAACTCTTTTTGTAGAGCTAAGCATTTTCTTCTAGTAGGAATGATTATCAATTTTAATATAAATTTAATGAATCACAAAAAAACCTATCATTTTTCCATTTAAACTCGAGTGATGATGACGATAATAATAAAAGAAAAATAATAACAATGGTAAGGTGATGTAGTAAAAAGTCTTTTACTTTTAATGACGGTTAAAAATCATCCTTGAAACACTTTTAAAGTTGTTAAAAAACTTTTTTGTAGTAGTGAATAAAGGTGATGAGAGTAATAAGAATATATAGTTGTAAGACAATATTAATAATGTTAGACAAGTGGTCTCAATAACTTACGAGGGGGGTGAATTAAGTTTTAAAATTTCCCACTAACAAACTTTTAACCCCCTTCTAAATGATAGACTTGGAATGTAGAAGAAGAAGCAATAATCAATTTAATAATATTCTTTAAACGCGCAAGATAAAATTGATTGCAATAACATAAATGAGATAAGAGAAGAGAGAAATGCCAACTCATTTATACTGGTTCGTTCACTTCTCGTGCCTACGTCCAATCCTCAAGTTACCCACTTGAGATTTTCCACTATCTCTGTAAATCCTTTATAGACTTTAAACACACCTTGGGATCCCTCACCCTTGTGTTCAAAGATTCTCCAAGAGACAGTCTGTTTCTTGATTACAACTGACTTTATGAGATGAATAAAAAGATTTCTCTCCTTTAGAGCGGATGATACAAATTGAAGATTCTAGAGGAATTTCTCTCTTTTAGAGATGATAATACAATTTGAAGTTCTTAGATGAATTCTCAATAGATTTGCAAGTGTTTGCTCAATAGTTGTTGAGAGAGCATTTGGCAATTAAGTTCTCTTAGAAATATCTCTCTCTTGCTTTTTGAAGTTAGACACACATATATATAGGTCCATCGTGCCTTTTCAAAAATGGTTTGAAGAGATGTGTCTTTTCAAAAAGCTTTTATGAAATTTTCTCATTGGTAATCGATTACAGGTTTATGGTAATCGATTACACAATTATATTTTGAATGGTCATGACTTTTCAAATTGAATTTCAAGAGTTCCGTTGCTTGTAATCGATTACAAACATCTGGTAATCGATTACATGATTCAAAATTCAAATTCAAAACCCTTTTTAAAAGTTGTTTTTCAAAATTGTCTTCTGGTAATTGATTACACTGCCTGGTAATCGTAGTGTAATCGATTACTAGAGCCTTGATCTCTTGGAAGCAATTTGTTTTGAGGCAAAAGCTTGATCTTGAATTAATCTTGAAGCAATGCTTGTTTATTGAAGCAACCTTGTATTAATCTTGAAGCAATGCTTAAACTTTGAATGTTTGTTGAAGTAATCTTGAAAGCAATCTTGTTTGATTATTCTTTGGCATCATCAAAACCATGTATTTATACATTCACATTCTCCCCCTTTTTGATGATGACAATCATTACCAAGTGAATTCTTTTCAGCATCATCAAAACCATTTTGAAAAACTTTTTGATGATGACAATCATTATCAAGTAAATTCTCTCTAGCATCATCAAAACCTTAAAGCTGCATGATACACATTCTCCCCCTTTTTTGATGATGACAACCATCTGTAGGTTAGAAGTAAAAACAAAAGAATATCTATACGTATAATTTACTCCCTCTTGATTTTGCAATGATTGCTTATATGAAACAATTGAAGATTGTATAGATTTCATATATAAAAAGTTGTCTCATAAACTCTTATTATCTTATCTTTTATCTATCTCTCTTCCCTTTGTCAACATCAAAAAAAAATCATGAGTAAAGAGGAGAAAAACATTCATCAATTTATAACGAATTAAAAGAGTAGAGAATGTCATACTGTTCAAGTATCATTTCATGGCCTAGAAGAAAATGTTTCCGCTTGTTAGAATATATGAGAATCAAATGATATCAAAAGGCCTTTATCACATAATTGATGAATACTTAATAAACTACGCTTAAGATCATCAATAAGTAAAGCATTTTCTATGGAGGTAGAGGGATTCGTACCTATTTTTCCAACTCCAACAATTTTACCTTTGTTTGTTGTCTCCATAGATCACATATTCACTATCTTTGGGAAAAATATGAATAAACTTTGATGCATCTCCCGCCATATGTTTGGAGAAACCGCTATCAATGTGCCAACTTTGCTTCAAGGAGTCCATCATTCATATAATCATATTTTAATTTTGGTACCCAAATTTTCTTTGGTCCTTGTATGTTATTTTTGAGTAAGGATCCTTTTGGAACCCATACCATTTTTCCAATGGTACTACCATTCTTTCTAATATAACATGTTGATGCACTATGATCATTCTTACCATAGTAAAAGCATGTTAACAAGGGAGAACTAGCCTTTTGAGTGGAGGCAAAGAAATTTTTATGCATTTTTTGTTGATTTTTAGGATTATATCCTAATCCAGCCTTATCAAAAACACATTTTTGTTTGCCTAATATAATATCTAAATTATTTTTACCAAGAGTAACTTTGGCAAAAGCAATTTTTAAATCTACAATTTCTTTTTTGAATTTATCACAACATTCACATGAATGAGATGCTTTAATGTTTTCTTGTACTAAGTATTTTGTAGATGATTGGTCTTTATCTACTGATTTTAATGTTTTAACTTCAGATTTAAGATTTTCTAACTCTACATTATGAAACTAATTTGGCAAGTTTGATAGATTCTTTATGCAAGTCATTGAATGCATCTTGAAGTTCATCAAAAGAAATAGATAAGTTAGAGTTAGAAGACATTACCTCTTTTGCACTTTCATAGTCTTTCACCATGAGACCCAAATTTATGATTTCACTTTCTGAATCACTTGAAGAATCCATGTCATTATCTTCCCAAGTGATCACTATTAGAAAATACACTTTCAACATCGGTTATTTACGGCATTCTACATCAGTTTTAAAACCGATGTTGAACGTATTATTGTTAACATCGGTTTTGAAAAACCGATGCTAACATAAAAATGCTAACATCGGTTTTCTAAATAGCCGATGTTATATACAAAGAACTACAACAAAATAAGTGTATGCATGATGAACGTTGATATCGGTTTTCTATAAAAATCGATGTTAATGTAATATATTAACATCGATTTTTCATGTATAACCAATGTGAATGTCCATCATCTATACATTTATTTTGCTGTAATTAGTTATGTATAACATCGGTTATTTATAAATAACCATTGTTAACGTTTGTACATTAACATTGGTTATTTATAAATAACCAATGTTAATAAAAATAACCAACATCGGTTTTTTGAAAAACCGATGTTAAGGTGCATGTTGACATCGGTTTTTCTAAATAACCGATGTTGTTTACTATATTAACATTGATTTTTGTTGATAACCGATGTTGTTTTCAAGTTTTTTTTATATAAACTTTCTGTTTTTACAATAAACCCAAAATTGTACCTATAAAATGCAATTTCAGACCCAATTCACAGCAAATAAACATTTTATTCTGCTTTCAAGTAGTTTTAATCACAATAAACATTGAATAATTGATTTATTATTAACAACTATCAACAAATGAATTCAATGTTCAAATTACATAGGAAATGTCAAAAATGTTAAACCAAAGTAAACTAAGCTAAACTTAATATCCCTAAATCCTAGCTCTTAGCTCTAATTCGGAGATAATATTGTGCCCACTGGATCTGTATGGCCTTTAATCTCTCTGGCTCCAATGGTCTAGGATCATTAAAATACTGCATCATGCAATAAATGATAATAAGTTAATAATGTAATACAAATTATAAAAAAAATCAAATTTATTTGAAATAAACGTACCGCTTCCCAGTTATTCCTGAAACTTCCTAAAATGATGGTGGACATCCAGTGCATGACATAATAGCCGCACTCAGTACTTCCTTTTTGTCTATTACACTAAATAACATAATGAAATTTGGATATTAATTAAACAATTAGTGTACAGACACATAAGAAGTATATATAAGTGAAAGTTTTATGTAAATGACGTACCTTGACGAAAATCCACCTACCAGGAGCCTTTGATTTAGGCTGTGGAGCATCATCAAGACCTTTTAAAGCACTATTCCAGGCGAGTAACAATTAAAAAGTGGTGTTGTTGAGGTATTTGAATGCAAATGCATTGAAAAGAACACTGACCTGTTAATTGTGGCGTCCCTAAATTAATGACTGGTTTAATAGTAATAATTTAAATAACAAAAACCATGGTAATTTTTTTTTCTTCTTTTTCTTTTTCATTTCTTTCCCTTTTCACCATAACTAGGTTTAGAAGGAAAATCCTCACTACAGAGTCCTGAATGGCCAGTTCACAACTCTATTCGGAGTCATTTCTTTCTTACCGCTCATAATCTCTAAACTATTTTGCTGTTTCAAAAGGGAGGATGTACCAGCCATTACTTTAGGTCGTCACATGAAAATAAAAGGATAAAATACGATCGATAAACTCTTTTACAAATAAAGTTGCTAATGCTTTCTTTTCAAATAACAAGATCGATCATAAATGCATTCATCATTTAAAGCTGTCCAAAATATGGGAGTTTTACAAAATACATAGTGTCATCCAGAGCAAAGGTGTTCATAGTGGTGGCTTCAGCCACATGTATACAATCATCAAATTCCTATACATCAGGTCTACCCATACAAAAACAAAAGAGTAAACCTAACAGTCAGTCCTAGATGCACCCACCCTCAAAAGTATACAAAACTAATCCAAAAAGCTGTCCACTAGGATGAAGAGCCTCCGTTGATCGCCATCTCCCCCGAGCCACTATCCTCCATAGAGTCTGCCTCAGATGCCGACATGACTTCCTCGGGAGAATCCACCTCAAGAAGTGGATCCTCATCACCCTCTAGAAAGTCAAGGGCATCCACAGCAGGCTCAGGAGGTAGCTCCTCCAGATCCTCCTCAGGGTCTTCCTCGGATGACGTTACCTCAATCACTTGGACGGGCTCCACTAGACGATATGGTGTAGGCATGGGTAGTATCCACTCCACCGTGCGCTGAAGCGTCCGTGCAAGTTCATCTGGATGCACCAAAGAAGTAGCCGTGAATCGAATGGTGCCCCGAAATCGGCACCTCGTGTTGCCTTCGAGGGTCTCCCAAGCTCCCTCTAGGCACTCCATCTCTACTCGATCACGGATTAGCTGCGCCGCCATCACGATCTACAAGAAAGAAAAGAAAGGGGTAGACTCTTTCACAAGAATCTAACTATGCCGCCGCACAATGCGTCTCATAACCACTACATGCAATTAAAAGGAGTATCTGAAGGCTTTTCATCTCTGGTAATCGATTACACAGCCTTGGTAATCGATTACCAGAGGCTAAACTTGAATTACACAGCCTCAGGACATGAAATATGCAAAAATGCACTGTGTAATCGATTACACATACCTGGTAATCGATTACCAGTGACCCATCCCTCTATGTAATCGATTACACAGGCTGGTAATCGATTACCAGAGGCTCCCTTAGTTTCCTGACTTCGTTTTCAAGCCTGGTAATCGATTACACCCCTTGGTAATCGATTACCAGAGACCATCTTAGCCTCCTGTCTTCATTTTTAAGCCTTGTAATCGATTACCCACCCTTGGTAATCGATTACCAGAGGCCATAACCCACATATCAATCAAAGTTCACAGCTGGCCAGCCACCACAAGCCTCCTTGCTTTGTGGTCTTTGTTCCTTTTATCTGTTGACTGCCAGGAGCTCGCCTGCTTAGGTACATCACAGGTTCTCACTGACCGACTATGCCCGGGTTGGGTCGGGATTGGTCAAGCTTGGTTTTGGGCAATAGCACCCCACCTGACGTCCCCAAGGTCTCCTGACCCCCGCGACATATCTCTAGGTACCACTCTGTGGTCAACAATAAAAGTAGGAAGTTTCACCCTTCAACATTTCCTCATCTCAAGCTTGTAGGATTATGGGGTACCCATCACATGTGGTACTAGGTGGCGGTCGGGCGATGGTGCACAACAAGTTTTCCACATCCACAATGTGCGCATAAACCCACCATCCCCTGTTGCCCACCTCCATCTGAGCTCACGTACTCCCACGTAGCCCATATCCTCGTTTCTCTCAACACCGGGTCCCCATCAATCCTCCCAAGCTTCCACAACATCCAAGCAAAACAACATTCAAACAGCACAAGCTATCACAGCCAAGCAAAACGGGGCAAAGGCAGAAAACTCTGCTCAACACACCAACCAAAATCACAGCTTTTCTCACTTAAAGACCCCAGTAACAATTCCTTCGATCCAATTCGTTAACCGTTGGATCGACTCCAAAATTTTACTGGAAGTGTATAGTACATAAGCCTACATTGTGACCGTTGGGATCTACTAGCAAACATCCAGAACTCATTCTGCACTAGACTTTCCACAGCCAACCACACACAAACATTTTTCTGCACAAAGCCAAAATCCTGCTGCACCTATTTTGACAGCAAAATTCTGCATAAGTGCAGATTTCGAAAATCACACTTCCTCTCATCCAATCTTGCCCAAATCAATTCCTACAAGTCCCAAATCATGTATCAACCATGTCTAACCCAAAATCAAGCTTTACAGCACAGCAACACAGAATCTAGGTGTCCAACACCCCTCAATTCAATGGGGTTTCTAGGTTTGAAAAGTGAAATTTAGAATGAGGTAAATTTGAAGCAAACTCTCACCTCACACAAGTCCATAACATCAATCTAAACTTGCTCAAACTGAATTTACACCTAAAATTCCACCGAATCAAAATTTGACTCCTCAACACCCAATTTTGCCCTAGAAATGGCTCTTTGTTCACTTTGATCATTTGTTCTTCTCTCTAGCACAGTCCAAGCTTTCTCCCAAGTCCTAAATGACATTTCAAGCTAGTATTAACTCACTTTAACCTCCATTTACCACAGAATTCAGACTTAGCCTTCCAACTCTCAAAGCCTCACTCTTTTTCCACTCATAACACCACATTCTCACTTTCCAACCCTAGGTTAACTCTACATTTCATCTCTAACAGTTTTCCATGGGCAATTTTCAGCATACAAACATCACAAACATCATCACAAAACCCTAAAACAGAATGGGTATGTTTAACTCATCCAAACATGGCAATTTCAACAAGCTTCCAACAAGAGTCTTCACAAATAACCATCATGAAACAGAAAACTAACAAAACTACCCATCATATCTCCCAAAACCCCATACCCACGAAAATCAAAGGAGAAAGAAGTCCACCCAAACCTGAAATTTCGAAGTCCCACTTGTAGCCACACACTTCACGACTCCAAAAACGCCCTCCTTTCACGATTTGGGGCAGAAATGATGGCCAAAGGTTGGAGCTTTGTTAGGGTTTCAATGGAGAATGGAGAAGAAGAGAATGGCAACGTGAGGGAGAGAGAGGGCTGTCTGAAATTTTCTGTTTTGCTGAGTGAGGAGAGAGAATAGCTTTTTGGTTTTAAATAAAGGGTTTTCTCTTTTTCTATTATTTTATTTAAGCAATGCCACATGTCTCCATTTGAGTGGAGCAAAAAGGGCCCACTTTCCCTTCTTGACTGTGACCCATACTCAGCCACAAAAGTGAGAAAAATCTGAACTTTGAAACGCTAAAATCCTGCCTCGGTTTGCATGTCGCTCCTCTGGTTCCAGTTCCTCGCGTTTCTCTGCGTCCGTCGGGGCCAGTTTTCGAAAGCAAGCAATATATATATCAAAATGCTCAGAATAAAACCCCGAGCGTGGTTCAGAGGTTGGTTTCGTTAAATTTTAAGTTACACGCAAAACGATGATTTTTAAACTAATTAATTAAGAATTAACCCATAACCTCCCAGTTATGGATTTCTCTTCCTTAATTAGTCTAACCCGCGTATCTTGCCCCCACTATTCCTACCCTTACCAAGAACATATATGCATATACACTGAATAATACTTATATATATAATCATTCAAAATACACCGTTGTCAAAAATTCCGGGTAGAAATTTCCAGGATGTTACATTAATTATCCCCTTAAGGTAGTTGTCTGGCCTATTATGCAATGAACAAAACTAGACAACTAGGTGTTCCTTGGGCATGATGACCGCCATCTGCCAGTGTCTACTGTAGTGGGGATGAATATGGGTTAGTATATTAGTAAACATTAATTAAATTCAGTTATTTTGTGTGACTTACCCATTCAGGTAGGCTCCAAGGTAGACATCGCGTTTTGAATTCTGCATCCAACTCTTTATGTAACTTTCAGCCTCAAACTGCGATTGCCCAGACCTCTGAATAGACTGTGGCTCGAGGAATCCATAGATATTAGAATTCCTCACTCGCATACTTGTTTCAGTCAGATGCATGTTTATGTTAAGTCAAAGTAAAATATTTATGAATTGAAAGCAATAACTTAGGTAATTAAAAGTAATCTAAAATGACTTATAGAATCCACAACTATAACACTGATATGCTGAGACATTGACCATTGTGTGCAATTTTGGAGAGGTCTTCATGCTTTATGTAGAGCGGGAAGTCTGGATTAAAGACCTCCAACACGGTGACATCCAATGTAACCTGGTAAGGCCTCAAGAAAAGCCCTAGGATAGTCAATGTCATCAGATAAAGCGGATCATCGACCTCCGGATCCGGCTTTTGAGGTAGTTTTGCGGGAGATACAGCTGTCTGTTCATGAAATAAAGTTAAATGGCCTAATTTGAGGCACGCTGAATGAATTAATTCAAAAAGAAGAAACATATAGTAAGAGTAAAGTGCCTGTTGTGATAAAGACTTGACCAAATGTGTCGGCCAAGCAAGGAAGGTGTGAATTGCCTGCCCCACTAAGGAAACCTCATCAGTGGGTACAGGAACTGGAGCATCTGGATCTTTAACCTCCTCCACACCCACCTTTACTTGGCCAGGCAACAAAGGAGTGTTATGAACAATAGTGGATCCCTCATAAACTCTCCCTAGGGCAACCAGGTGGGCAGGATTTGCTTCGATGTACAAGCCGCACCTATCTGAGTCACTCGTCTCAGGATCGTTTCCTGAGGGATCAACACAACTCCCCTTTGTGCTTACTCGAGGACCTGAGGGACCAACCAGAGGCTCCGGAGGTAGTGCAAGTCCCTGAGATTGCATCTGGGACTGAAACTGGGACTGCATATGGCTAAACGATGCCATGAGCTATAGAGTCACTTTTTCTGTGATCGACTCTTCTAGCTGGTCCCTGATTTGCTAGGTCAGCTGCTGCAATTCTTCAGGTGGCAACGAGGAAGAGCTGTGGGATGTTCGTGGAGCCGATCCGAAGTATTGCTTGATGGTGACACCGACTCCAGTAGCATGGACACGTCCAGGGTGCTCTGGACGTACAATAGCAGCGGTGAGAACATCCTGACGTCCATGGGGGCCATCTTCACGTCCAGCCTGCTCCTCAAAGGACTCCTAGACAAAAAAGACATAGTTGTACATGGCATTCACAAAATATAGAAATATAATTCTAATGGTTAGTTGAAAATGACTTACGATCTTCTCAGTGATTTCCTTTACAATCTCAGTCGTCATCTCCCCTGTTTTCTTCGTGCGGGCCATCTTCCACTTCACGTGGCGTCTGACGGGGGATAGAGGGTCGATGATGCCATCAACGCTTCCTGACTGTGCAGCTTCCTCTAGTTTCTTCTTGGTCTTCTCAGCCAGGAGCTTCTGCTCCAAATATTCATAACCCCCACAAGACAAAACGTGGGGGGCAGTGTTTTATTTCTGGATGGCCTGTGCCTTTTTCCACACATCCTGCAAAAATAAAACAATAACATTTCAAATTGCTAGAATGAATTATAACAAGTTAATGTTTTTTTAAAAAACAACTTAAATGGCAAGGTACATACCTCCCAAGAAGGATCTCTGTGAGTCTGGCAAAACTGGGCCCATTTTTCCTTGCTTATGCCGTATTTGTCACATACAGTGTCGTCCACATCGTCCTGATCGGCTGCAAGGGCCCATTTCCTCGTGAGGTCTGATTTAAACTGCCTACATCTCTCGCCAACAGTCTGAAGTAACTTCTTTTTTGTCCTACTGTCAGAAGCCTCTGGGATTTCAAATTCCGCCTGACAATAACAAATAAGGTTTATTTGTTACAATAATGTATTTTTTGTCTATTAATTAAAGAACATCAAATAAGAAAAGAAAAATACCTGAATATCCTCCCAAATCAAGTCCTTTTGAGCAATAGGGACCTCCTTCCAGTTCTCGTTCGTCACGTCCACCTTATCACGCGCCACAATCCCCAAATATGTTCTTAATTTCTTCCTGTGGAGACCATCGGCCTTGTCGGTAGTAGGATCAACATGGACCACTGGTCTCTCAGCACCAGGTGGTCTAGTAGACAAGGATCGTAGACGTGACGCTTTGCGTGTCCGCTTCATGGCAGACGGTGAAGCTGATGCGTCGGAAGGAGGATGAGGAGGAGGAGGCGAGGCAAGTGGAGAATCCATAATCATTTATCTGATAGGGAATTTGTTCCTGTTGAAAATAAAAGCTATGAAGAAATTGCATAAACTTCAAATATGGAAAATTTATCTGATAAAACTGAAGTTGGCCTTCCAAATGATCAAAGATGCTACAGCTAGTGAATAAAAAATCAAGGGCAACGAAGAGAGCACTCAAACACAAGGAAAAATTATCAAATGAAGAAGTTAGTGCCATGGATAAGGGCAATGAAGAGAGCACTCAAACACACAAGGAAAAATGATCAAATGAAGAAGTTAGTGCCACAAATGAGGGTAGTGCAGAGAATAGCATCAAAAGAAACTATAATGAAGTCAGTAAATTTGAAGATAAGGACAAAGAACAAAGCATACAAAATTCAAAAATGAAAACCAAGGGTGGTTCAGAGAATAATGTCATGGGAGAAAGATGTTGAAGATGGTGGCTTAAAAAAGAGCATACAAACTTCAGACGTATAAAAATTTTCAGATAAAGCTGCATGTTAAATGGTATAGTGTGTATAGTAATATGACTAAACAGGAAAATATAGTGAAGACTTTTATTACAATTTAGGTAAAATTTTAGTTTATTACAATTTAGGTAACTTAGCTTCTTGCTCATCTCTCATTCATACACTTCCGTAAACATTTTTTTTTGTACAACAGAAAATGTGTAGAACACATGCACCAATTGTTTTGCCCTGTACAACCATGCACCACCTTTCATCACAAGGGTATTGCACGTAAAATATTTGTTTAGCTTGTTCTACCATGATGAAAGGGTCATTGAGGTAACCAAGTTTCTTTAGTTCTACCAACGTAAATCCTATATCATCGGTGCGTACATCGGTGTTGTTGTCAACCTATTTACATTTGAAAACACAAACAGTAAATTTCACATAGTTAAGCTCCCAAATTTCATCAATGAACCCAAAGTAAGGGATGGAAGCTACACAGGGATTAGCGTCATGCACACTTGCGAAGTGTTGAGATTTAGCCCTTAGAGTGACCCCACTGTTTTGCATTGTACTTTTGTCGTTGTCATACCCTAATTTCGTCCAGGGACCTTTGCTTGATGACATGCGACCTTTCTTTGGTCCTTGTGAGGTGCTTGGCACCCATCATTAGGCAATTTGTGAAATTCCAGGACATGCCGGAAAACCAAAAAATATTGATGCACAATCCGTAAGTTTCCGTGACACACCGGAAATCAAATGGAAGCATCGTTGCATAATTAAGTGAGATTCCGTAACATTCCGTAAGTCAAAAAGGGGATGATTATGTAATCCGCAAGGTTCCGTAACATTACGGAAAGAAAACAAGTATCGTTACAAGATTCGTAAGTTTCCGTAACTTTACGAAAAAAGAATCACCAAAAAAGGTAAGGGGGTGAACTTATCAAGATAGGGGTGTAAATAGCAATTCAAATCTAGGCCCTTCCAGAACATTTTGGAAGTTGGGTTGCTTAAGGAGGAAGCAACTGGGCGGCAAGCTCCTCCACGTTTTTGAAAAATGGTTTTCGGGGCTTCCGCGGCTTCCGTAATACTTCCGTAAAATTTCCGAAAACCTTGGGTAAGCATATTCCACTTAACATTGGTGAAAGGGAAGAAAAAAAAGATGAAAATCAAATTCGAGAACAGTTCCGTAAGGCTTCCGTAACTTTTCCGGAAAATACGAAAAGGGGGGTGAACTTAGTAATTCGGGTGCGCTTAGAAATCTTCTTCATTAAGTCTTTGGGCGGCAAGCACCTCCTTTTTTTTCTATAAATAGGGGAGGGGGGAGCTGTTTCAAAATGTTCAAGACCCCTTTGGCTATGCATTTCGGCTATTTTGGCCAAAAAACACGTTTTCGTGAAGAAAAATCAAGTCGAAGTACTTCCGTAACGCTTCCGTAAGCGATTCTGTGGAAATTCTTCATCGTTCTTCGTCGTTCTTCACCGTTCTTCATCCATTCTTCGTTCGTTCTTCGTTCTTCAACGGGTAAGTTTTCGAATTCGAGACTTTCAATTCATTTCTTGTTTTGTGTACTTTCACTTTAATTTCGTTTACTTTCAGTTTTCTTTTCTTCCGTTTTTAACGTGCTTTAACCATTTATTTAAGCCGTTTTCTCGTCTAATAAATGATAAAATGAATTTCAACCGATCATTTGTGTTGTAATCTCGTTTAATCACTGTTAAAACGAAATCTAACCGATCGTTCACGCTATAACCTCGGTTAAACCAAAAAAAGTAAAATAATAATAAAATAATCAAAATATCTTGAAAAATAATAATAAAATAATCAAAATATCTTTGAATAAAATAATAAAAAAAATCAATCGGACGTTTTTCTTTGGAAGTTTCCTTGAATGAATTGATTAATAACCAAAGTGAAACTAAGACTAAAATGAACTCACAAATCAAGTTTTTTTCCGAAAAATCACAAAAAACCGTTTTAAGGTCCAACGCCTTAAACGGTCCTCTTTGCTTTTATCGGTTAACATGGACCGTTCAAAAGCATAAAATCAACATGTGACTTTACCGCTTTTGCAAGAACTACGTAGGTCTGATTTCCTCATCGCAATTGAGGATACGTAGGAGCAAAAGCCTCGCTTTTGTCGACCACCCCAAGAGATCGTTAATGGTCCAAATTCCTTAACGCTTCTCTCCTTTCACCCCAAGAGATCGTTAATGGTCCAAATGCCTTAACGTTTCTCTCCTTTCAAAAACAAGAGATCGTTAATGGTCCAATGCCTTAACGTTTCTCTCCTTTCAAAATCAAAAGACCGTTTAATGGTCCAACACCTTAAATGACCTTTTGTTCAAATAAAAAACATATTTTGCAAAAGAGACAAAAAACAAACTTAAACCAAACACTTTGTTCCGAAAGAACTACGTAGGTCTGATTTTCTCATCCCAATTGAGGAATACGTAGGAGCAAAGGGAAACACCCTTGTCGACCACAAAAAGAGAAAAAATATAAAAAGGGTATAAAGGATATAAGGACATAAAAGGGAACGTAAAAATCAAAGTCATGTTTGCACATTCGATTAAAGGCTGCCGTCCCTTGTGACGGACGTGTGGGGTGCTAATACCTTCCCCGCGCGTAAATACAACTCCCGAACCTTTCACTTAAAAGTTCGTAGATCGCGTCTTTTCCGGTTTTTCCGACGTTTTCCTCAAATAAATGTTGGTGGCGACTCCGCGCGTATTCCTTTCGTGGAACACGCATCCCGCGAGTCTCGCGTCGCCCTCCCGCCGAAGGGTAGGTTTTTGACAGTCGTCTTGTGCTTTTGTGTAAAATGAATACTTGTTTATGTCGTATCCTTGCCAAGTTATAACATTTCTTTTAGGCCCATCTGCTAGTTTTCTTAAAGTTTCTAAAGCATTTTCATCTGCAAAGATTGTATCTTTAAACCAATCACAGAAAGTCTTGTTATGCTTTTTCAACACCCAATTCTTTGACATTTTTGGATTATTCTGTTTGACTAAAGCTTCATGCTTAAGTATGTATGGCAAAACTTCATTACTGTTGTTCAAGACATACAAGTGAGCTTGTAACAAATCTTCTAGACTTGGAGTGATCACATGCAATCCTCTTGAACCCTTACCACCCACTTTGTCATCATGCCGAGACTCAGGAAGGCCAACAGGTTTAGCCTTCTCAATGTATTCTGAACAAAATTCAATGGCTTCTTCTGCAATGTACCTCTCAATAATAGATGCTTCTAGATGATATAGATTCTTTGTATACCCTTTTAAGATCTTCATGTATCGCTCAACTTGGTACATCCACCGCAAATAAACAGGACCACAACATTTGATTTCTCTGACCAGATGCACAATCAAGTGAATCATGATGTCAAAGAAAGCAGGGAGAAAATACATCTCCAACTAGCACAGTATAATTGCGGCCTCATTTTGCAGCTCATCAAACTTGACAGGATCAATGACTTTGCTACATATGGCATGGAAGAAAAAGCACAGACGAGTTATGGCTAACCTGACTTTGTTTGGCAAGATGTCTCGTATAGCCACGGGTAACAATTGTTGCATCAACACGTGACAATCGTGAGACTTTAACCCTACAAGCTTAAGCTCCTTCAACTGCACACGACTCTTAATATTTGAAGAGTATCCTTGTGGAAACTTCACCCACCGAAGACACTGACAAAAACTTATCTTCTCCTTTTTGGACAAAGTATGACAAGCTGGGGGCAAATATATTTTCTTCCCATCAGACCTTGGATGCAACTGTGATCGTATCCCCATCTCAGCTAGATCTTGACGGGTATTCAAGCTATCCTTCGTCTTGCCTTGAATGTTAAAGAGCGTCCCAATCACACTGTCACATACATTTCTCTCCACATGCATAACATCAATACAATGTCTAACGTCTAGATCAGACCAGTACAGAAGATCAAAGAAAATGGACCTCTTCTTCCATATGCAAATCTTACTTTTATCCTTCTTTTGAGTCTTTCTAATGCAATCCTACCCCCAAGGGCATTGGATAAAAGACTCCAAGAAGATTGAACCAAAGATGCAAGAGAAGGCCCTAGGGTTCTCATGAGCCTTAGGGTAGATTTCGGGCCCATGGGCTAAGTATGAGCCCACTTATCTTTGTACATATTAGATTAAGGTTTCATTAATTTTTGGTATTGTATTTAGGGCTCCATAATGTAGGTAGGGTACCCTAGAAATATAGGATTTTTCAGCCCTTGTTTTAGGGCACCTAGACTAGTTTTTGTATTAGGGGTAGTTTTGTAATTTCACATGCACGAAGTGAATATTTGATGTGTGTGGTTGGAAATAAATTTAATTGAATTGGTAGAAGCCCAATCCAATTAAATTTTAGAGATTAAATTTTAGAGGGGGAGGTGAGCATTTGCTTACTTCACCCCATTGCCACATCATATAGTCACACTTTGTGCATGTCCTTCATGCTTTACATGCCTCATGACACCTAAGCATACTTAGTGGAGAATCTTGGAATTGATCTTGGATTAGTGGGCTGAACCATAACTAAAATTCACTAATCATAATTAGTGAAATTTTGGCTCCAAAGTTTGGCTTCACAAATTCAATTTCAAATTCAAGTGAAATTTGAATTTCCCTCCAATTTTGTGTGACACTTAGGCTATAAATAGAGGTCATGTGTGTGCATTTTTTTCAACTTTGATCATTTGAAAATTAAACTTCAGATTTCAAAGCTCATTTAGAGCACAAAATTTCGTGCTCTTCTCTCCCTCTCCCTTCATTCATCTCCTTCTTCCTCCAAGCTCTTATCCATGGCCTCCTATGGTGGTGAGCTTCTTCTAGACTCATATTCTCCTTGAAGTGTCATCTCCTCTCTCTCTTACTTTCTCCATTCCGCTGCCATTCATCTACCAAGAAGCAAAGGAATCCATTGATGAAGAAGATCCTAGGCCTACAAGCTCCAATGGAGCTTGCATCAGGTGGTATCAAGAGCATCTTCATCTAGGTGATGTTCTTTTGCTTCCTCTATCTTTTTGTTCGGTGAATTCTCTTTAATTCCTTGTTTTTCATCTTATTCTCCATGTATATCCTCCATTGTCTTGTGGTTTGGTGCTGTTTAGAGTAGATTAAAAAAAAATAAACCGATTAAATCTTAGATCTACACTTGTTCTTGCATTTCTATGGTTCAAATTTTGTAGATCTACTCTTGAATCTTGTTTTTGTGTTGATTTTAGGTTCTATCATTTTTCATTCATAATATTCTTGTGCTGAACCTTAGTTCTAAATGTTCTTCCAAAATATTGATTAGAAAAAAAAACACAAAAATCTAAGTGTAAATCACGTAATCCATGTTGTCTTAGAGTCATGTTTAGTCATAGTAATTGTCACATTATGTTCTAAGTTTGTGTTGATTTTTTATTTTGTTTATTGAATTCTAAATACATTTGTTCATGTATTCTTGTCATTCTTAGCCTATATTTTGAATTTTGTGTCTAATTCATGCATGTTATTTAGTTCATAACATGTTCTAAATCAATTCCTAGAAGTAGTCTTGTTGTTGAACTCTTTTGTTTTCTAAGATTCCTACATGATGCCTATGATGAAGTTAAGTTGTGGTGCTGAGTTGTGGCTGGATTTGTGAATCAAATAAGTCTTAAGCTCTCTTCAATTGTGTTATTCAAGATAATTGAGCATAAGCAAACACAAATTGTAACTATCCAAGCCTTAAGCAACATAAACACTACTCTTGATTTCTAGGTTGAAATCGTTGGTGCTGGCAGCTTGAACATACGAACTTGTATAAATTATTGGGAATTGGTCACTACGTTTTTTGAGCTGAAAGTTTTACTGAATTTTCTAGACATCTGGACCAAAATTATAAAAAAAGAACCAAGCGATTTGGATTAAAGGAAAAAATAAGAAAAGTCGCACAGGTTGGCAGAAAAATCAGTGTCCAGGAAAAAAAAAGTGAAAGGAAAGTGTGCTTGTTGTTTTGGCTCAAAATTTGATCTATAATTGGTGCCTATTTTATACCAATCCTAGATCTGAACTTTCAATTGAAAATTATAGTGAAAAAAAGTGCCAAAACTAGAGGTTTCTTGAGTCTTTTTTTTTTTTAGTTTTTCTACTCTACTCTAGAGCCATTCTAGGTTTCTCTTTGAGTCCTAGCTTGCTTTTTTGTGCTTTTCATTGCTTTAATTGTTGAATAATCCTTGGAAATTTGTCTTGTTAAAACTCTATTGGTTTACCTTTCATTTCTTTTTTTTTTGGTCTTTGGTTATTGCTTGTCTCTTTGTTTCCTTGCTTGTGAGTTGCCATATAGGGAATTGGAAAGGAGTATTGGTGCCATACCTTGAAGAATTTGTGTAAAGAAGCAAGGGCCAACCACCTTAAGAGCTATTGGAATAAGAAGCACTCCAAATTGAGTGAAACACTAAAAAGAGAATAGCCACCACAATTGAGGACTTTTTTTCTTTGTAATTTTGTAATTGGCAATTTGCTTTGCTTTCAAATTTTGTAACAAAAAGGCCTTTCATTGGAAGTAAGTTGGGAGCCTCCGCTAGGTCACCCTACTTCCATTTGTGTGTAATAATTTTAGGCAATTTTCCCTTAGGATAGTGAGTGTTTTGTTGGGAACCTTAAATGAGGTAATCCAAACACTCTTAGGAGCCGCCTAGTTTACATTTCTTGCACTTTAATTTCTTGCTTACTTTCATAGCTTATTTCTTTTACCCTCCATTGTCAAACCGCCTAGATAGCTTGCCTTTTACCAATTAGTTTTTACCTTATCTTTCACACCTCTTTTAGTGTTTATTTTGGCTAGTTTCAACCTTAGTTTCTTTTACCTTTTTTTTAAACCCCCAACAAGAAAGAACCATAACTTAGGAACCAACATGAGTCTTCATTCTTCATCTAGTGTTAATGGTGAGGGTTCTACTCCTAAGGACCCCTTGTATAAGATATTAGATGAGTTGAGATCCCTTAAGTTATGGAAAGAAAAACAAGAGAGAAAAGAAAAAGGTAAAAAAAGAGTTGAAGAAATAAGTCAAGATGAAAGAGAGAAAATAAGAGAGGAAGAAAGAAGAAAAATAATGAAAGAAATGAAAAGAGAAAAACTTGCCTCCTATAGTAGTCATGACTCTTGCAAGAGTTTAAGTGAAGAACTTAGTGACTATTATATAGGGCGTCATAGTTCACATACTAAACATCACTCCCAAAGAAGAGAAAAGGATAGAAGGCCTCAAGAGGTTAACATTAGCCTCCCATATTTCCATGGAAAAGATAATGTTGAGGCCTACTTAGATTGGGAAATGAAGGTTGAACAACTCTTTGCTTGCCATCATATTAGCGAAGAGAGAAAATTTCCATTGGCTACCCTTAGCTTTCAAGGGTATGCCCTCTATTGGTGGACTTCCCTTGTTA
The DNA here is from genome assembly GCF_000004515.6 of Glycine max. Classification (NCBI taxonomy): domain Eukaryota; kingdom Viridiplantae; phylum Streptophyta; class Magnoliopsida; order Fabales; family Fabaceae; genus Glycine; species Glycine max. Next base: position 33,974,146 of record NC_038250.2, on the reverse strand, counting down.
GGGAATGAAGGATTCATGGGGATCCTCCAGTAGAGTATTGGAATGATCTTAAGAGAGCCCTTAGGAAGAGGCACATTTCCTCCTACTATGAAAGGGAGCTTATGGATAAGCTCCAAAGGCTTAGACAAGGGAGTATGAGTGTTGAAGAATATAGACAACAAATGGAACTACTCCTTTTAAGAGCTGGACTTAGGGAGGAGGAAAGAACAAGCATAGCTAGGTTCCTTAGTGGGCTTAATATAGAAGTGAGGGACAAGGTTGAACTCCTTCCATATAGGGACCTAGATGAGCTAGTCCAACTTTTTATAAGAGTGGAGCAACAACTTAAAAGAAAGCCTTCTTCAAAATATAATGGCTCTCACTCTTATCCCAGGAAGGACCAAACCCATGGAATTTTGGGGGCTGCACCTTCAAAACCCAAGGAAGATAAGGGTAAGACCATAGAGAAATACACCCCTAAGACTAGTTCCCAAGGAAGGACTAGTAACATTAAATGCTTCAAATGTCTTAGGAGAGGTCACATTGCCTCTCAATGCCCCACAAAGAAAACCATGATCATGAGGGGTCAAGACATTTATAGTAGTCAAGAGGAGACTACTTCTTGCCCCTCCTCTAGTGGAAGTGAAGATGAAGTAAGGGGTGAAGAGTCTAGTGAGGAAGTCTACCCCCACGAAGAAGGTGACCTCTTAATGGTTAGAAGGCTTCTTGGAGGTCAATCTTGTGATCTATCTCAATCCCAAAGAGAGAACATCTTTCATACAAGATGCAAAATTTTAGATAAAACTTGTTCTCTCATTGTGGATAGTGGATCTTGTTGCAATTTTTGTAGCACAAGATTAGTTTCCAAGTTGAACCTCACTATCATTCCCCACCCAAAACCTTATAAACTTCAATGGCTCAATTAGCAAGAGGAAATGATAGTTAACCAACAAGTGAAGGTACCTTTCTCTATTGGGACATATAAGGATGAAGTTAATTGTGATATAGTTCCCATGGAGGCAGTACATATTCTTTTAGGAAGGCCATGGCAATTTGATAGGAAGATCATTTACAATGGCCTAACTAATGAAATTACCCTCATCCATCTTGACACTAAATTTGTGTTGCATCCTCAAACACCTACATAGGTGGCCAAAGATCAACTAACTATGAAAGATAAGAGGGATGAGGAAGAAAAACTAGAAAAACAAAAGAAAAAGAAGGATAGTAAGGCCTTGCCTTCAAAGGCCAAGGGGAAGGAAAAAGAGGAAAAGGATTCGTCCAAGAAGATTGTTAAGAAGGAAAATCATTTTGCAACAAAAGGTGATATTAAAATAGTACTCCTTCTTAAACAATCTTTCTACCTTCTCCTATCAAGGGAAACATCCCTTAGCACCACCATACCTCTTGAGCTTGAGGTTATTCCTCAAGTAAAGGAGTTGTTGGATGAGGGTTTGGTTCGCAAGAGCTTAAATCCTTGTGCTTTGTTGGTGCTTACAATAGGTATTATTAGGCACCAAATCCCTATGATAGGTGGTATGATGAATGTGTTGAGTGGTGCAACACTCTTTTGAAAAATCACTCATGCACCCAACATCTTCATGATTTGTGTACATAGGGACTCATTAGGTTGATTTGTTCTTAATTTTTGTTTCAATGCAAACCTAGGTGCTCATGTGGGACACCTTAGGTTTGTCGTAATTTTTTGTAGGAATAATAAACATGAAAATAAAGAAAAAGGTATGTTTTATTCCATTACTTTCCTTAACTTTTTAAATAGTGATCAAGGGCTTCCCATGGACCCTAAGAGAATAAAGGTCATTCCTGAGTGGCCTACTCCACCAAGTATAAGGGAAATTTGGGGCTTCAATATCTTAATAAACTTTTACAAAAGGTTTGTCCCATATTTTTCTATACTTGTAGCACCACTCATTAAGTTGGTGAGGAACTATATTCTCTTATGGGAAGATGGCCGGGAAAGGGGTTTTCAGTCCTTACCGTACTCTAACATACCTGTGGCGTCCCTAAATTAATGACTGGTTTAATAGTAATAATTTAAATAACAAAAACTATGGTAAATTTTTTTTTCTTCTTTTTCTTTTTCATTTCTTTCTCTTTTCACCATAACTAGGTTTAGAAGGAAACTCCTCACTACAGAGTCCTGAATGGCCAGTTCACAACTCTATTCGGAGTCATTTCTTTCTTACCGCTCATAATCTCTAAACTATTTTGCTGTTTCAAAAGGAAGAATGTACCAGCCATTACTTTAGGTCGTCACATGAAAATAAAAGAATAAAATACGGTCGATAAACTCTTTTACAAATAAATTTGCTAATGCTTTCTTTTCAAATAACAAGATCGATCATAAACGCATTCATCATTTAAAGCTGTCCAAAATATGGGAGTTTTACAAAATACATAGTGTCATCCAGAGCAAAGGTGTCCATAGTGGTGGCTTCAGCCACAAGTATACAATAATCAAATTCCTATACATCAGGTCTACCCATACAAAACAAAAGAGTAAACCTAACAGTCAGTCTTAGATACACCCACCCTCAAAAATACACAAAACTAATCCAAGGAGCTGTCCACTCCACCGTGCGCTGAAGCATCCGTGCAGGTTCATCTGGATGCACCAAAGAAGTAGCCATGAATCGAATGGTGCCCCGAAATCGGCACCTCGTGTTGCCTTCGAGGGTCTCCCAAGCTCCCTCTAGGCACTCCATCTCTACTCGATCACGGATTAGCTGCGCCGCCATCACGATCTACAAGAAAGAAAAGAAAGGGGTAGACTCTTTCACAAGAATCTAGCTATGCCGCCACACAATGCATCTCATAACCACTACATGCAATTAAAAGGGGTATTTTAAGGCTTTTCATCTCTGGTAATCGATTACACAGCCTTGGTAATCGATTACCAGAGGCTAAACTTGAATTACACAGCCTCAGAACATGAAATATGCAATAATGCACTGTGTAATCAATTACACATGCCTGGTAATCGATTACCAGTGACCCATTCCTCTGTTCAATCGATTACACAGGCTGGTAATCGATTACCAGAGGCTTCCACCATCTCCCAGTTCCCTTTTTAAGCCTGGTAATCGATTACACCCCTTGGTAATCGATTACCAGAGGCTTCCTTAGCTTCCTGACCTCGTTTTCAAGCCTGGTAATCGATTACACCCCGTGGTAATCGATTACCAGAGACCATCTTAGCCTCCTATCTTCATTTTTAAGCCTTGTAATCGATTACCCACCCTTGGTAATCGATTACCAGAGGCCATAACCCACATATCAATCAAAGTTCACAGCTGGCCAGCCACCACAAGCCTCCTTGCTTTGTGGTCTTTGTTCCTTTTATCTGTTGACTGTCAGGAGCTCGCCTGCTTAGGTACATCACAGGTTCTCACTGACCGACTATGCTCGGGTTGGGTCGGGATTGGTCAAGCTTGGTTTTGGGCAATAGCACCCCACCTGACGTCCCCAAGGTCTCCTGACCCCCGCGACATATCTCCAGGTACCACTCTGTGGTCAACAATAAAAGCAGGAAGTTTCACCCTTCAACACTTCCTCATCTCAAGCTTGTAGGATTATGGGGTATCCATCACATGTGGTACTAGGTGGCGGTCGGGCGATGGTGCACAACAAGTTTTCCACATCCACAATGCGCGCATAAACCCACCATCCCCTGTTGCCCACCTCCAACTGAGCTCACGTACTCCCACGTAGCCCATATCCTCGTTTCTCTCAATACCGGGTCCCCATCAATCCTCCCAAGCTTCCACAACATCCAAGCAAAACAACATTTAAACAGCACAAGCTATCACAGCCAAGCAAAACAGGGCAAAGGCAGAAAAACTCTGCTCAACACACTAACCAAAATCATAGCTTTTCTCACTTAAAGACCCCAGTAACAATTCCTTCGATCCAATTCGTTAACCGTTGGATCGACTCCAAAATTTTACTGGAAGTCTATAGTGCATAAGCCTACATTTGGACCATTGGGATCTACTAGCAAACATCTAGAACTCATTCTGCACTACTCTTTCCACAGCCAATCACACACAAGCATTTTTCTGCACTTGTGCAAAATTCTGCTGCACAATTTCACAGCAAAAATCTGCACAAAGTGTAGATTTCGAAAACCACACTTCCCCTCATCCAATCTTGCTCAAATCAAATCCTACAAGTCCCAAATCAGGTATCAATCATGTCTAACCCAAAGTCAAGCTTCAAAACACAACAACACAGAATCTAGGTGTCCAAAACCCCTCAATTCAATGGGTTTTCTAGGTTTGAAAAGTGAAATTTAGAATGAGGTAAATTTGAAGCAAACTCTCACCTCACACAAGTCCATAACATCAATCTAAACTTGCTCAAACTGAATTTACACCTAAAATTCCATCGAATCAAAATTTGACTCCTCAACACCCAATTTTGCCCTAGAAATGGCTCTTTATTCACTTTGATCATTTGTTTTTCTCTCTAGCACAGTCCGAGCTTTCTCCCAAGTCCTAAATGACATTTCAAGCTAGTATTAACTCACTTTAACCTCCATTTACCACAGAATTCAGACTTAGCCTTCCAACTCTCAAAGCCTCACTCTTTTTCCACTCATAACATCACATTCTCACTTTCTAACCCTAGGTTAGTTCTACCCTTCATCTCTAACAGTTTTAAATCAGCAATTTCAGCATGTAAACATCACCAACATCATCACAAAAACCCTAAAACAGAATGGGTATGTTTAACTCATTCAAACATGGCAATTTCAACAAGCTTTCAACAAATGTCTTCACAAATAATCATCACACAGCAGAAACCTAGCAAGACTACCCATCATATCTCCCCAAACCCCATACCCACGAAAATCAAAGGAGAAAGAAGTCCACCCAAACCTGAAATTTCAAAGTCCCACTCGTAGCCACGCACTTCACGACTCCAAAAGGGCCCTCCTTTCGCGATTTGGAGCAGAAATGAGCACCAAAGGTTGGAGCTTTGTGTGGAGCTTCAATGGTGAATGAGGGAGGAAGAAAAGCAATGTGAGGGAGAGGGAGAGAGAGCTTCTGAAAATGTTGGGCTGAGTGAAGAGAGAGAGAGTTGCTTTTTGGTTTTTAATAAAAGGGTTTTCTCTTTTTTTCTATTATTTTATTCAAGCTCTGCCACATGTCCCTATTTGAGTGGAGCAAGAAGGGCCAACTTTCTCTTTTTGACTGTGACCCATACTCAGCCACAAAAGTGAGAAAAAATCTGACCTTTGAAAAGCTAAAATCCTGCCTCGGTTTGCGTGCCGTTTCTCTGGTTTCAGTTCCTCACGTTTCTCTACGTCCGTCGGGGCCAGTTTTTGAAAGTAACCAATATATATATCAAAACGCTCAGAATAAAACCCCGGGCGTGGTTCAGAGGTTGGTTTCGTTAAATTCTAAGGCGCACGCAAAACGGTGATTTTTAAACTAATTAATTAGGAATTAACCCATAACCTCCCAGTTATGGATTTCTCTTCCTTAATTAGTCTAACCCGCATATCTTGCCCCTACTATTCCTACCCTTACCAAGAACATATATGCATATACACTGAATAATACTTATATATATATAATCATTCAAAATACATCATTTCCAAAAACTCCGGGTAGAAATTTCCAGGATGTTACAATACCCAACATCACTAATACATATGTTTTTATTCTTTTTATAGGTATTGAGGAAAGAATTAATGAGTTTCAAGAACCTCTGGATTTGAGGTCAAATCCTTTTCAAGGGGGAGGGAATGATGCAATCCTACCCCCCAAGGGCATTGGATAGAAGACTCAAAGAAGATTGGACCAAAGATGCAAGAGAAGGCCCTAGGGTTCTCATGAGCCTTAGGGTAGATTTCGGGCCCATGGGCTAAGTATGAACCCACTTATCTTTGTACATATTAGATTAAGGTTTCATTAACTTTGGGTCTTGTATTTAGGGCTCCATAATGTAGGTAGGGTACCCTAGAAATATAGGATTTTCAGCCCTTGTATTTTAGGGCACCTAGACTAGTTTTTGTATTAGGGGTAGTTTTGTAATTTCACATGCACTAAGTGAATATTTGATGTGTGTGGTTGGAAATAAATTTAATTGAATTGGTAGAAGCCCAATCCAATTAAATTTTAGAGGGGGAGGTGAGCATTTGCTTACTACACCCCATTGCCACATCATATAGTCACACTTTGTGCATGTCCTTCATGCTTTACATGCCTCATGACACCTAAGCACACTTAGTGGAGAATCTTGGAATTGATCTTAGATTAGTGGGCTGAACCATAACTAAAATTCATTAATCATAATTCGTGAAATTTTGGCTCCAAAGTTTGGTTCCACAAATTCAATTTTAAATTCAAGTGAAATTTGAATTGAAAATCAAATTTCCCTCCAAATTTCTGTGACACTTAGGCTATAAATAGAGGTCATGTGTGTGCATTTTTTTGAACTTTTATCATTTGAATATTAAACTTTAGATTTCAGAGCTCATTTAGAGCACAAAATTTCGTGCTCTTCTCTCCCTTCATTCATCTCCTTCTTCCTCCAAGCTCTTATCCATGGCCTCTTATGGTGGTGAGCTTCTTCTAGACTCATCTTCTCCTTGAAGTGGCATCTCCTCTCTCTCTTCCTTTCTCCATTCATCTTCCAAGTAGAAAAGGAATCTATTGATGAAGAAGATCCTAGGCCTAATGGCTCAAATGGAGCTTACATCACTTTCCAAATACAGTATTCAGGTGTTGAACCCGCTGGTATACTTGCTCACCACTCAATGGTATCAGCACAATATCGTGCTCTTGACTTCCATTAAAAGCTTTTTTTAGTCGACTGTAAGGATGATTGGGAGTTAGAAAATGGTGATACCTATTGTAGACTGTTTTTCTTCCATGTTTTAGTTGTATGTAGCTTATGTTTTCTTCACAGATGGGGCATGCATGATGACCCTTAACACCGTAACCGCTGAGATTCCCATATGCTGGAAAGTCATTAATGGTACAAAAAAGCATTGCACGCATTTCAAACGTCTTCTTGCGAAACGCATCAAACACTAACACCCCCTCGTCCCACAACTTTCTCAGGTCTTCAACCAATGGACTTAGATAAACATCAATGTCATTTCCTGGCTGTCTTGGGCCCGATATCATCATAGACAACATCATGTATTTTTGCTTCATGCATAACCAAGGAGGCAAATTGTAAATTACTAGCAGAACTGGCCATGAACTGTGTTGAGTGCTTAAGCTGCCATATGGATTTATTCCAGCACTGGCTAGTCCAAGTCTAAGATTTCTTGGCTCTTTCCCGAAATCTGGATATAAACCATCAATCTTCTTTCACTGCGAGCAATCAGCCGGATGACGAACCATTCCATCATAAATCCTTCCATTTGCATGCCATGTAAGGTCTTTTGCATCCTCCTCGTTAACGAAAAGACACTTAAACCTTGGAATGATTGGAAGATACCACAAAACCTTCACTGGAGAGCCCTTCTTTGAGTTTTCACCAGAACTGCTTTCCTCTTCATCATTCACTTTGTACCGTGAAGTCCCACAAATAGGGCATTTGGACATTTCTTAGAATTCATGCTTGTACAATATGCAATCATTGGGGCAAGCATGAATCTTCTGATACTCCATACCCATCAGACACAATATCTTTTTTGCCTTATAGTAAGTTTTAGGCAGCATGTTGTCCTCTGGAGGCAGATTGTGCACTACCTCAAGCAGTGAGGTAAAACTTTTGTCACTCCACCCATACCTGGCCTTCACATTAACCAGACTTAACACCGCAGACAATAGGGTTAAGGAATTCTTGCACCCTGTATACAAAGGCTTCTTTGAATCACTCTGCAATCCTTCATACACAGGGGCGTGTGCTTGCTGAAAAGACTCTTGTCCAAGGTCACGAATCATGTCCTCCAAGCGATCTCCCATTTCTACATCAAACGGTTTAGAATGGGACCCAGTATGCGTGTCTATCACTTCACCATGCCATATTCACGCCGTGTAATTCTTCTTAATCCCATCACACAATAGATGCTCCCGTATGTCGTCCAGTAGTTTTCGTTTTCCGTTTAAACAGTTGATGCAAGGACAATAATATTTTCCTTCTTCATTCGGTCGACCTCTTTCTGAAGCAAATTGCAAGAACTCCTTGACACCATCCTCATATTCTAGGCTCATGCGACTTTAATTCATCCAACTTCGATCCATCTAAGCAATTCCATGCATCCCATTTAGGAAGACTGTCTTTTATGTTAGCTTCATACATTAGGGTTAGCATTATTTGGAAAAATTTGACTAAATTTCAGTAGCATTTCGCATTGGTCTCCAAGTATACAACATGAAATCGGTGAAATTAATTTCCCTATAATCAAGTATGCACCCAGAGAACAACTTGAAATGCATTGTACTGAAATTTCATCAAATTAATCAAAATAATAATAAACTTAACTAATGAATCTAACATAAAAATACTAGTCTCCCCAAACTGTCCAAACGGACAATTCAAGACTAAATACAATGACTAATGCAAACTGTCCGCAAGAATCATTGCATTTAGTCTCAAACAGGAATCTAAGGTTCACTCAGCATGAACAACAGTTGTTTATATAGCAAATTACATTGATGACATACAAGAACATACATAATCTAAATTTCGATTACAAACTAAGTGTGTGTGTGTGTGTGTGTGTGTGTGTGTGTGTGATGAGGGTGATGAGGGTGTGTGTGTGTGTGTGTGATTAGGGATTGATCACTCTCTCACCAGTAGCAAGAAAATCACATGGGGGAGAGAAAATGAATGAGAGAAAGCTAAGGGGTATTGGTTTAATATGGGACAAAGTGAGGTTGACTAGGTTGGAAGTGAGGTTGACTAAGTGTGTGTGTGTGTGTGTGTGTGTGATTAGGGTTTGTGTGTGTGTGTGTGTGTGTGTGTGTTTGTGATTAGGCTTTATGTATGTGTGTGTTTCTGATGAGGGTGTGTGTGTGTTTGTGATGAGGGTGTGTGTGTGTGTTTGTGATGAGGGTATGTGTGTGTGTTTGTGATGAGGGTGTGCGTGTGTGGGGGGTCATTCGAGGGTAGCAAAGGATCATCATATTCAAAACATCATCAACCACACCATGCACTCCTATATTGCTGGCATATAGAGATTCCCAGAGAGAAAAATAGCCGCTACAATCTCTGAATTGATATGGTTTATAGAAAAGTGACACCCTATTAGCATCAGCTTGCAAGAAAGTCACAACATCTCGAAAAGATAGCTTATATGATTTGGAAGGAAAGGGCATTGAATTGGTTCCAGTGCTTAGAACTATGGACAAGGGTCATGATTTGGCCAGTATTGAAGCATGGGTTGTTGGGGATGTTTCAAATTTACTTTTCAAAAAATCCAATTGAGGTGTTAATGGAGTTGTGATTGAAATTGGATGTTGGATTGATCATACAGGTAATTTGGAAGGTCCTTAAAGATGAACATAATTGAGAGAGAAGAAAATCAGAGAGAAAAATCTATTATTTTGCTCTGCCAAGGGAGAAAACCCTTCTACAATTGTTAAGTTTGCAAACTTAGTGCATGTTTGGATTAAACTTAAGTTTGCAAACTGTGTGTGTGTGTGTGTGTGTGTATGTGTGTGTGTGTGTGTGTGTGTGTGTGTGTGTGTGTGTGTGTGTGTGTGTTTGTGTGTGTGGAGGGTATATTCCACTGCTGCAAACCTCTATACCAGATAAAATTAGGCCTTACAATCCCTATGCACAAACAACATATTCATCCCCTAAGGCCTTCACGACAATAGCAGATTCATAAAAGGAATTTTTTTATCAACATTTCCTAAGAGGCTAATGTAGATAAAATTGTTACTGCTCGTTTCATTCAACAATTTTAATGTATTTTAGTTTTCATTGTTTTGGGCAAGGAAAACAGCTGAAGAAGGCAATTAGAAATATCGTGTACATAGAAGGCAATTATTTTGAAGCTGTTGTTACTACTGCTGCTTCATATTTTAAATTATGAGAGTAATATTTCTTGTTCTATAAGTTGTATTTGGTTTGGACAAACTAGTGTCTATTATCTTTTTCTCTATAGGATTCAAGATATGACGCAGGTTATTAGTAGCTATTATTAAAAGCAGACTTTAGTTTTTGATGTGCTCTCTATTAGCCTACTGGTATAAATTATAGAATTCTACAACTATACAAGTAATGCTTACAAAAACAATTTCAAAGTATTTTTCGAATCAAAGATATAAATACCTGAGTTGGAGGCTTCAGCACACTTGACTTTCCAGCAATGAGCGCATGAGCACTATTGGAAACAACAATGAGCACAGGATCAACAATGGCTAAAATCACTCCTAGTGGAATCTGAAAATTAAATGACAGTAGGACTTATAATCAATTAACATAGGTAATAAGTGAGGTTGTTATGCATATAGGCAGAAGACAATGAGGTTGTTAAGCATACTTGTAATATATGTTTTTAAAATCTGCTCCAAGTTGTAAGGGACCTCCTAAGAATAAGAAGAAGGATATAAGGATAATAATTTTATGCTTATCATTCATGACCTCAATACAACTATATAAAGATGTTGTCATAGCTACAAGACAAGGCAAAACAGAAAGCAATACGACAAGCACTAACAAGAAAAAACTAGGGCACTATCACCAAAGCACTACTGCTAACAAAATTATATCCAGACCGATTGCTCCAAATAATCAACTCTCTAAACTATGGTAATTATTTGAATATAGATAGATCTCAGTTCCAAATCAGAATATATTTTTTAATGCAATCTTTCTTTTTTGGATGGGAATTGTCATGACTTTTGAAATTGAGCTTTTAATTTTTTCAGTTAACCAACTTCACCATTAATTAAATTTAGCTACATTCTCAAACTTTTGGTAGAGGAGAATTTTGCCAAAAGTTGAGACAAGTTTGACCTTTTAAGACAAGAAGCACAAAGCTGAAACTTGCACTTGACTAGGAATAACTCACTAGCAGGGTTGGAGTGATTCGAGATTCTTGCCAATGGCTGAATAAAAGCCAGCCAGCACATGATCAAAACAATTTTCGGTATCTGTTTGATCTCTTGATGATTGGGATGCCGTAAAAGTGGATACAAATGTCTCTCCCCTTTACAGTTCTAGCCTTTAACCTTTAGTAATGATGATAGCATTTCAACACAAGCCACTTTCCCCACCATCCATCCACCTATTGGCAAGTACAAACAAATGATACCTCCATTTTGAGTAATTCCCGGATTTAGAAAATACTGTTATGTTTTCCTGAAGAATTAGAGTACCCATAACTAACTGCGATGAAACCAAACAAAATGGAAGAAGAAAGAGGTGCACAACCCAGTCTGTAATGAGGAAATTTGCATAACCAGAATGGAGAAAATTTTCTAAAATGTTGTAGCACAGAATTAAATTAGCGAGTTTTTCTTCTTTGATAAGAAAATAGCGATGAAACAGTAACAAAATAAGCCTACTTCCTAGCATTTAAAAGGGCAAAATTCAAATGGACTTGAGCTGTTCTTGGTTGCCTATGTATGTAGATATTTAAAACAAATAAGAAGGAAATGAATAATTGAATTGAGAGAACAAGAGCCAGGTGAAATTGGGAAAGGTAACGATAACAATGGATGCTCAAATTTCATAACCGGGATAAGAACGTAAGAGTTGGGAAGTCGGTATTACTTAACCAATAGCATGAGACCGACAAAGATACAAAAGGAGCCTAACCAAATGTGTCACAAGACAACAAGATTATTATGTCCCTTTCATTGTATGCCACAAGGTGACAGGTAAACTACCGTAAATTCCATCTTCCAACTTTCTGCCAAACCAACTAATGGAGATTATTAGGGACTAGAATCAAAGCAAAGCACTACTGTTAACAAAACCCAGGCCAGTTGATAAGAATATTTAGACATCTCTAATGAAAATTACATTGATAGAAACACATCGTTGAGTTTCAATTATTGGTAAAGTAGTCATCCTTCTTTCACCTAACTAAGAACTTAATTTAGCGGTTATTTTCAAAATACATGAATGTAAATAAAAAATATTGTGTTTTAATTACAAGTTTTTTTTCTGAATAAAATACATTTAATTCAAATAAATCATTGTTATTCAAAAGGTTGTGTGTGTCTGTGTATGATGAGGGTGTATGTGTGTGTGATGAGTGTGTGTGCATGTGTGTGTGCATGATGAGGGTGTGTGTGATGAGTGTGTGTGTGTGTGCATGATGAGGGTGTGTGTGTGTGTGTGTGATGAGTGTGTATGTGTGTGTGAGAGAGAGAGATGAGTGTGTGTGTGTGTGTGTGTGTATGTGTGATGAGTGTGTGTTTGTATGATGAGTGTGTGTGTGTGTGTGTGTGATTGAGATTGTGAAGCTCATACAATTCCACAGGTAGGCTTCCTGTCAAAAGGTTGTCCCCTAGCATAAGCTGCACAAGAGATATGCATGTTTTGAGGTTATAAGGAATGTTTCCAAACAACCTATTTGAACCATGTATTAGGAATTGCAGCTTTTGATATCCACAAACATTGATAGGTGTCATACCCTAATTTCGTTCGGGGACCTTTGCTTGATGACATGCAACTTTTGTTTGGTCCTTGTGAGGTGCTTGGCACCCATCATTAGGCAATTTGTGAAGTTCCGGGACATGCCGGAAATCAAAAGAAAATACTGATGCACAATCCGTAAGGTTCCGTGACACACCGGAAATCAAATGGAAGCATCGTTGCATAATTAGTGAGGTTCCGTAACATTCCGTAAGTCAAAAGAGGGGATGATTATGTAATCCGCAAGGTTCCGTAACATTACGAAAAGAAAACAAGTATCGTTACGAGATTCGTAAGTTTCCGTAACTTTACGAAAAAAGAATCACCAAAAAAGGTAAGGGGGGTGAACTTATCAAATAGGGGTGTAAATAGCAATTCAAATCTAGGCCCTTCCGGAACATTTTGGAAGTTGGGTTGCTTAAGGAGGAAGCAACTGGGTGGCAAGCTCCTCCACGTTTTTGAAAAATGGTTTCCGGGGCTTCCGCGGCTTCCGTAATACTTCCGTAAAATTTCCGAAAACCTTGGGTAAGCATATTCCACTTAACATTGGTGAAAGGGAAGAGAAAAAAGATGAAAATCAAATTCGAAAACACTTCCGTAAGGCTTCCATAACTTTTCCGTAAAATACGAAAAGGGGGTGAACTTAGTAATTCGGGTGCGCTTAGAAATCTTCTTCATTAAGTCTTTGGGCGGCAAGCACCTCTTTTTTTTTCTATAAATAGGGGAGGGGGGAGCTGTTTCAAAATGTTCAAGACCCCTTTGGCTATGCATTTCGGCTATTTTGGGCAAAAAACACGTTTTCGTGAAGAAAAATCGAGTCGAAGTGCTTCTGTAATGCTTCCGTAAGCGATTTTGTGGAAATTCTTCATCGTTCTTCGTCGTTCTTCACCGTTCTTCATCCGTTCTTTGTTCGTTCTTCATTCTTCAACGGGTAAGTTTTCGAATCCGAGACTTTCAATTCATTTCTTGTTTTGTGTACTTTCACTTTAATTTCGTTCATTTTTTATTTCTTTTCTTCTGTCTTTAACGCGCTTTTACCGTTTATTTAAGCCGTTTTCTCACCTAATAAATGATAAAATGAATTTCAACCGATCATTTGTGTTGTAATCTCATTTAATCACTTTTAAAACGAAATCTAACCGATCGTTCACGCTATAACCTCGGTTAAACCAAAAAAAGTAAAATAATAATAAAATAATCAAAATATCTTGAAAAATAATAATAAAATAATCAAAATATCTTTGAATAAAATAATAAAAAAAAATCAATCGGACGTTTTTCTTTGGAAGTTTCCTTGAATGAATTGATTAATAATCAAAGTGAAACTAAGACTAAAATCAACTCACAAATCAAGTTTTGTCCGAAAAATCACTAAAAACCGTTTTAAGGTCCAACGCCTTAAACGGTCCTCTTTGCTTTTATCGGTTAACATGGACCGTTCAAAAGCATAAAATCAACATGTGACTTTACCGCTTTTGCAAGAACTACGTAGGCCTGATTTCCTCATCGCAATTGAGGATACGTAGGAGCAAAAGCCCCGCTTTTGTCGACCACCCCGAGAGATCGTTAATGGTCCAACACCTTAACGTTTCTCTCCTTTCAAAATCAAAAGATCATTTAATGGTCCAACACCTTAAATGACCTTTTTGTTCAATCAAAATATATCTTGCAAAAAGATAAAAAAACAACTTAAACCAAACACTTTGTTCCGAAAGAACTACGTAGGTCTGATTTTCTCATCCCAATTGAGGAATACGTAGGAGCAAAGGGAAACACCCTTGTCGACCACAAAAAGAGAAAAAAATATAAAAAGGGTATAAAGGATATAAGGACATAAAAGGGAACGTAAAAATCAAAGTCATGTTTGCACATTCGATTAAAGGCTGTCGTCCCTTGTGACGGACGTGTGGGGTGCTAATACCTTCCCCGCGCTTAAATACAACTCCCGAGCCTTTCACTTAAAAGTTCGTAGATCGCGTCTTTTCCGGTTTTTCCGACGTTTTCCTCAAATAAACGTTGGTGGCGACTCCGCGCGTATTACTTTCGTGGAACACGCATCCCGCGAGTCACGCGTCGCCCTCCCGTTGAAGGGTAGGTTGCGACAATAGGTATCAACCCCAATATCTTAGTGTTTAACCAAAGATGTACAAGAACTTACATATTATTATGAACAAAGAGACATACCTATTGAAGATTTTAATGGGAGGCAAGAACTTGCTGGATCTTCTAAAACTTCATAGGAAAACTAACAAAATACTGTCACAAGAACTTGCTAGATCTTGTGACAAGTAACAAAATAATGTCAAACCTGACCAAGTTTCAAAAAAGTAAACATCTCATCAACATATATCAACCTAAAATTTTGTTTTAAAAATTCAAACAAGGAGACTTGTACAGAAACCTTGAAAGTAAATTATGTGTGTGTGTGTGTTTTATCTCTCTGAGGACTAATTTATCTAAACAAAATCTTTCAGGGACCAAAAACAGTCACTTTCTAGGACCAAATTGCATGTTAGCTTGTATATGTATCCATCTTGGGTCTGCTGTCATTCACATGAAACTTTTTAATACACATCCCAAACTTGGATGCACTTCCAATTTCCATAAAACCTAGGTGAAAGAAATGTTTTGAGTTTCCCAATAAAGCCTTTAGTTTATGAAGAAGGGGTATTCATTTATCTTTTGATGATACAACCAAGCCATCTTTAGACTGGCCAACAAGGAAAAGAATAGCTTTAGGAGTTGGAAGAGGCTTGCTATATTTGCACAAACAGTGTGATCCAAAGATTATTCATAGGGATGTGACGGCAGAAAATATCTTGCTTGATGATTATTGTGAGGCCGTGGTAGGAGATTTTGGGTTGGCAAAGCTATTAGACCACAGGGATTCACATGTGACAACAGCAGTGAGAGGCACTGTGGGGCACATAGCCCTTGAGTATCTCTTTACGGGCCACTCTTCTGAGAAAATAGATGTGTTTGGGTTTGGAATTTTTCTTCTTGAACTGATATCTAGCCTAAGAGCTCTTGACTTTGGGAAAGCAGCAAGTGAAGAGATTCAGGTTCTCCAAGAGCAAATGAAAGAAGCACATGCTTCTGAGATAGATTCAGTGAGACGAGTAACTTTGGAGATCAAAGAAGCCATAAAAACACTTCAGGAAAAGAATATGATAAAATTATTGAGATAGAATTGAAGATCAAGCAGCTTTCATTTGAGACAGAAACCGCAAGAAGGGAAGAGGAAGAAATGAGATCCAAAACACAAGAGCTGAAGCAAGAAGCTGAAAAATGCAAAGCAGTGGCAGAAGAACTAGAGAAGAAACTAGAGCTTTACCTAAAGCAAGATGATGGTGCAAAAGCATCATAACAAAGAGCCATTGAGGAGATGAAGATGAAGACATGATTGATAGAATAGAAACAACGACAATGGCTCAAGTTCAACCAATCAACAAAAGGTGGAATGAAGTGGACAACAAGGTGGAGGCAAACCTTAAAGCAATTGAGGAAATAAAAGCTGCAACTGATATGGCTCTGAGGAATACAGAGATGGTAGATTCTGCAAAGGTTGAAGTTGAGGGTGAACTGAGGCTTATTGAAGAACAATGTGTGTGTGTGCGTGTTTTTTTCACTTTCATTATTTTTTTATTTAATTTGAGATGCTATGCGACTCAAGTTACAAGTTTGTTTTTTAACTAGCTTGATATCAAAATTACATCTTTAATCATTTATCTGATCTATAAAAGATGTTATTAATAACAAAAGAAAATGAGTGTTTTGGAGCAAAACTAGCAGCAGCTGAGGCTCAAAGGAAGAGTATTTCACATGCATCACAGGAAAAGTGCGATGAAGAATACCCTTATCATCAGATTTTGCAATGTTTTCAGGCACCAATGGTCTATGTGTAGAGATTATTACTTGGGCAGGGCATGACTATATAATTTATGTTGCCCTTGGCTATTGAATTAAGTTTGCCCTTGACTGTATAATTTATGCTGAAAGCACAATATGCCTAATTGCCAAGGCTTATGTTGTTGTCAATGACCCTTGCTATCATCAACTTATGAGCCACTACTATATATAAACAGGTTAAGGGAGGGACCTATTATCCCATTACTGTCAAGAGGCACCTCAAGAAGGTACAACAGATTTCAGCTCAGTCCAAATTGCCCTACATATATCTTGTTCATTATGTGCTACAGTTTTAGTAACCATTCAACTTGAGGACAATGTTTCAATTGAAATCATAGAAGCAAGAAATGAAAGACATATTTATTGTGATGCTGACTAGGCAAGCTATCCTACAGGCTGACACTCTACTACTAGATACTATGTATTCATAGGAGGAAATCTGATCTCTTTAAAGAGAAACAAAATGTAGTGCAGAAGCTTGATATAGGGTCATGGCTTCAGCCACTTGTGAACTGATGTGGGCAAAAAAACTCCTCAAAGAACTTAAATTTTGTGAAGTTCTGCATATGCAACTACATTGTGATAATCAGGCAGAACTTCATATTGATCTTAATCCAATATTCCATGAAAGAACCAAACACATAGAATTTGACTGCCACTTTGTTCAACAGAAGTTGTTGGCTAAGGAAATTAGTATGGGGAGAAGTAGCTCTAATCATCAAGTATATCAATAGTGATTGGCTCAACAATCCAAATAGTACTTTGTGAACACTCTTAGGGAAGTAATCAAATTATTCCAGCCAGAGAGTGATCTGAATCAAGCAATCTCAATCCAGGATAAGGAACTTAAACCTAGGTGGCTATAAAATAGAAGCCAAGACGAAGGTACAAAAATTGAAACAATGGAGACAGAAAAGATTCAAAGCATGGTCAAACATTGACCCAATAGCGAGGAAACTGGAAATCAAAAAAATTGAGGCAGTGGACACATAAGCAATGGACATTGAGAACGATAGGGGATACAACTGTAATGGCAGCAACAACACTAGGGAGGAAGAGATTCAAAAGGAAGATGAAAGCGAGGTGGAGGTAGAGACAAATTTGGTTCAGATCAAACAATCAAGGACATATCAAGGGCCAAGGTGGGAGATATCCTCTTAACTACTATGTTGAAAACGGAAAACATGCCAGCAAATGCAATTGGATGGGCTATCTGAGATGATCTTAAAATCATTATGTCAAGAAGTTTGGAAGAGGGATGAAACATTATCAAGGAAAAAGGGATGAATTCTAGGAAGACTACAACTTGAGTAATAAAGTTAACAAACATTGCATGGGGGGAAGTTGCAATCGGCAAGCAGAACAAAATAAGGTGAGTCATGAGCAAACAATTGATGGACTCCAAAAGTCCACACAACAACCATTGATTAAAAATTTGATACAAACCCAAGGTCGAAGACCACCAAAGATTATGAAAGAGGAAAGCAGAGTGCATGTGTAAGGCAACAAAATGAGGTGTGATACACGTAACCTAAGTCAAATTAATGGGGTGAAAAGTAAAACTAAATGCCAAGTGGGCAGAAAGTTAGAGGGGGTGCATGTGCTCAAAGAGAATATAAGCATATAAGGAGGGATATGTGTGGGGAATGGAGAATTATTTTGGACTAGTGGGAGAGACTAGGCCTCTCAAAAGCCTAGAGCTACTTCTCTTTTTTATCTTCATTTCACCATTCACCATTGTATGCGTTGTCACTATCAGCTCCTAGATCACTTTGATCAGACCTCCATCTAAATAGTAGTGTTTTCATTTCACTTTTCATATATGATTTTCTGGTCCCTATCAGTTGGTAAGTAGCAAGGGCTCCCTATTTACTATTCTAATTCCAAGTTCTTATCAAAATAACTATTACAACTAAAAAGCCAAAATAACATAAGATATGTTTGAAACTTGCAAAATATTATATCAAAATATATGACACCATTAAATTTCAAAATAGAAAATTGACTTCAGCAAATACCAATACACAAGGAGAAATGCATAGAACAACTACACACATAGGTAACAACATCAATGCCATTACCTTCAAACAAAATCAATGTCATTCTGTTCAACTACAATTGAAATCAACATACATGTATAACATTAGATTATTTTGAACTTAATTTGAAAATAAGGAAATCAGAAAATCACCTCGCAAATGAAACTGCTAATGTACAAAAATAGAGCAAATCTGCAAAAAATGAAATGAAAGCTTGAGTATCTTGCTACATATACCCTCAACAATAAACAACTAATATAGCCTAGTGTCATGAATAAACAATTAGTCACCCAAAAAACCTAGAAGGAATGTATCTTCGAGTAAGTGATGAACAGGATGCTCAGAAGCCTTTTTAGAAGTCCAAGATGCTCACAATCTGAAAATAACCAGCCACGAGGGAATGCTCAATGAAATGTACCTCAACGAATGCTTACAAGACATGAAACAAGTAGAGGGAATGCTCAAAATCAGAAAAGATTAGGCGACAATGAGAGAAGCGACAATGAGGGAAGCAGGCATGAGGATGCTCACCAGACCAGTAGCAGGTTCACTGGGGTGACGACGAGACGGCGGTGACGGGTCGTAAGATGCAGTGTCGCGGAGGAGGGAGATGGCAGTGATGATGGAGACAGGGTTTGCGAAACTCAATGTGCGGGGAAAAGAACTTCATGTTTTAATTTATCAATAACACAACATCGGTTTTTCCAAAAAATCGATGTTAACTAGTTTATGTTAACATCGGGTTTTACAAAAACCAATGTTAACAAAATAACGTTAACATCAGGTTTTAAAAAAAAAACCGATGTTAACATAAACTAGTTAACATCGGTTTTTTCAAAACCGATGTGAATTAACTGAATTTATTACCACCATGCTTTGTTAACATCGGTTTTTTGAAAAATCAATGTTAATAAAGTCTGTGTATTTACCATTTTGCCATCGTGTTTTTGTTAACATCAATTTTAACAAAAACTGATGTTAATTTAGCAATTTTGAAAGTATTTTTTCTAGTAGTGGATGTATGCTTTCTTTTCTTTGAAATTCCTCTTGTCGGATTTTTCCATTTTTCTTTTAAAGACAGGACAATCAAATCTCATGTGCCCAGGTTGATCATATTCATAGCATTTTGGTGCTAAGGAGGAATCTTCTCCTTTCTTCTTTGGATTGATGTTTGATTTCCTTTGATTTCTTGTTTCTCAGAAATTTATTGAATCTCTTCACAAAAAATCTGAAATCATCATCTTCTATTTCATTCAAGACCTCTTTGTCACTTTCTTCTTGAATAGAAAATGATGAGGCTTTGAGTGCTATTCCTTTCCTCTTTTTATCATTCTCTTCATGTTGATGGAGTCTCATAAGTTCCATTTCATGTTCTTGAAGCTTTCCAAAAAGAGTTCCAAGAGACATGTTAGTAAGATCTCTTGATTCTGCAATTTCTATTACTTTTGGTTGACATTGTCTGCTTAAACATCTCAACACCTTGTCAATGAGATCTTCATTAGGAAATATTTTTCCCAATGGTGCAAGATGATTGACTATATGTGTAAATCTTTTTTACATATCTTGTATGGTCTCATTTTGATTCATTCTAAACAGTTCATATTCATGTGAGAGTGTTTATTCTAGATCTCTTGACATCAGTTGTGCCTTCATGGGTTACTTGTAGTGTGTCCCACATTTCTTTTTCATTTTTACAATTTGAGACTCTAAAATATTCATCCATGCCTAATGCAAAAGTGATTATATTTTTTGCCTTTAAATTGTATTGAACCCTTATTCTTTCATCATCATCCCATTCTTCTCTAGGTTTTTCTATAGTTGCATTTCCCACTACTATTGTAGGAATGAAGGGACCAACTTCAATGGCTTCCCATATATTTAAATTTATGGCTTCAATAAAGAGGCCTATCAATAGAATTTCCCTCGGAAAATGAAAAGTTAGATGAGTCCATAATTATTCTTGAAGTTTTTAAACTTTAGACGAAAATCCTGCTCTGATACCACTTATTGGACAAGTGACCTCAATAACTTAAAAGGGGGGGGGGGGTGAATTAAGTTTCAAAATTTCCCACTAACTAACTTTTAACCCCTTTCTAAATGATAGACCCAAAATGTAGAAGAAGAAACAACAATCAATTTAATAATATTCTTTAGACATGCAAGACAAAATTGATTGCAATAACATAAATGAGATAAGGGAAGAGAGAAATGCAAACTCATTTATACTGTTTCGGCCACTTCCCGTGCCTACGTCCAGTCCTCAAGCAACCCACTTGAGATTTTCCACTATCTCTGTAAATCTTTTACAAACTTTGAACACACCTTGGGATCCCTCACTCTTTTGTTTAAAGATTGTCCAAGAGACAATCCGTCTCTTGATTACAACTGACTTTTTGAGATGAACAAAAAGATTTTTCTCCTTTAGAGTGGATGATACAAATTGAAGATCCTAGACGAATTTCTCTCTTTTAGAGATGATAATACAATTTGAAGTTCCTAGATGAATTCTCAATAGATTTGCAAGTGTTTGCCCAAGAATTGTTGAGAGAGCATTTGACAATTAAGTTCTCTTAGAAATATCTCTCTCTTGCTTTTTGAAGTTAGACATACATATATATAAGCCCATCATGCCTTTTCAAAAATGGTTTGATGAGATGAGTCTTTTCAAAAAGCTTTTCTAAAATTTTCTCACTGGTAATCGATTACACATTTATGGTAATCGATTACACAGTTATATTTTGAAGGGTCGTGACTTTTCAAATTGAATTTCAAGAGTTCTGTTGCTGGTAATCAATTACATGATTCAAAATTCAAATTCAAAACCCTTTTTAAAAATTCTTTTTCAAAATTGTCTTCTGGTAATCGATTACACTGCCTGGTAGTCGATTACTAGAGCCTTGATCTCTTGGAAACACTTTGTTTTGAGACAAAAACTTGATCTTGAATTAATCTTGAACCGATGCTTGTTTGTTGAAGCAACCTTGTATTGATGCTGAAGCAATGCTTAACCTTTGAATGTTTGTTGAAGTAATCTTGAAAGCAACCTTGTTTGATTATTCTTTGGTATCATCAAAATCATGTATTCATACATTCACAAATAATAGTCATGACCAAGGTTGACTAGTGGTAACTACAACAATCAAGGGTGGCTAAGGTAATGAAAGTAATAACTATGGTGGTGGCAATACTAACAATGACAATAATAATTGATAGTTAGCGATAACAATAGCCATGAGTAACATTACTAGTTAAATATTGTGTAGGTTTTAGGAGATATGGACTTTTACAACAAAATACATAACCAACTTTCTATTTTTATTTTGGAGTTTTAGATTTTTTCTTCTTCTAATTTTAAGAATTTGTTGTTAAACTTATAAATTTATTTTAAAAGGTATGCTAAAAGGATGTGAGACTCCTTACATGAGACTGTGAGCAAAATATATATATATAAATTTTTATGGGATAAGTTCAAATTGGACCATAATTGAATCCAACTAAAATCACACAAATTGAATATGTACTCAAAATTTAAACCTCGTGCTTTAAATTTTATTGAGCAAGTTTGGGTATCGGGTCAGTTGTGGGCTTCATGCAAGTCATGAATTATAGTGGGTTAAGCTAAAAAAAAAATTGAAATTCAATTCAGACTTTTGAAATAAAGCTAAAACATGGTGAGAATCAATCAATAAAAGTGGTTTCAAAACTAAGCTTAGATTGTATCATGATTAGATCGAATTAACATGGCTTAGATTTAATTTATGCTCGTTTGTCAAGTTCCACGCGGGAGAGAGGGGGGATCATGAGGTTGATGTGTGTCAAACCAAAAATACTTAAATTTAATTTGAGTTTCTAAAATAATGTCCAAACTAGATGAATATTCAAATTGCACAAATAGGTTAATTTTGTATCAACAAAAGTCAATGCTAATCAATATTGATGTTGAAGTCAACACTGGTTGATCAACACTTATTTACATTTTGTTTTACGTAATTAATTGTTATGATCAGAATTCTATTTACAAGATTTTTTATGGTAAAAATAACTGCCAGACACGATAATTAATTAACAAAAATAACTAAAATAAATAAATAAAGGATTAAATAAAACCGAGAAAACTAAACACTAAACCAAAATAAGAAAAAAAAAACTAATATTATATACCTTCTATTGGATGAAAGTTTAAAATCCTAACGATTTTACCTAGAACTAGAAGAATATGCAAATTTATCATCTTGCAATTCAAAAATTTGTGGAAAAAAGACCTAGGTTTTCTTTTCCCTGCAGGTTGTCGTCAATTTGGATTGATATTCGAGATTGATAGGATCCAAACGGGGTCCATGGAACAAAATGTCTTATCTGTTAATATCAGCTTGCACGTTATCAAATCAAGTTGCTCGGAAGAGATGGGAATAGACCGACGTCACACAAAAGTGAGCATCCCAATTCCAACCTATCAAAATTAGTTTTTAACCACTAAAGAAAGTTGAAAATGCTATCAAAAATTGCTTGTTGGTTTTTTAATTAAGTTAAACAATTTTTATTTATAAAGATGAATTATTACTTTCTATTTTTACATATTTGTAAATAAAACATAAAAAAAATTCTTGTTTTTCCGTATTTTTTTTCTCCTTGTTTTGACATGTGATGTGTCATCATTTTTTCACATTTCTTAACCTTTTTTGTCACCATTTTAATTACTGATTAGTCTTAATTGTCAAATTAATTATGCAGTTTTATCATTTGGGCCAACTGGATTAATTTTGTGTTTTTAATTTAATTTCAGGAGAATTATAAGTAATTGGGCTTGAATCCGGAATTGGACTTGGACTTGATGAGAGCAGACAATTTTATTCTACCAAATCTTATCTTATCTAGATTTTATCTCACCTAGATCTTATCTTTTCTTATCTAGATTTTATTTTATTTAGATTTTGTCTTATCTTATCTAGATTTTATTTTATTTATGGGCTTGGACTTAACACAGATTTGTAAGTTTTGGGGCTGAGAACTATATAACAGCACCAAGGTTCTAGTTTTAGTCTCTCTCTTTCTTTCGTTTTGGAGAATAATTCTAGTTTTCTTCGTTTTCTACTACAATTTCGTTTGCTATTGATTAATGGAAGGCTAAGTCTCTAGCGTTGTTTTCTCTTGAGGATCAAGCGCAACTCTCTTTGAGGTTTTATTATTACTATTAAATTCTGATAAGTTTTTCCTCTTCACCAATTACTCTGTATTTGTTGCTATTAATCCATGCATGCTTAGTGCTTGATTAATTGTCTCTACGCTTAATTTACGTTCATGCTTAATGATCAGTTCGTTCATGATTAATTGGTGTATGTGTTGCTTAATCACATAATGAATGCCTTATGTTAAATTTTGCTTAGTGATTTAATTTAGGGTTGGATTAAGTGGTTGAACTGATAAAAGATAAATTCTTGTAACCTAGGATAAGAGACTTGCTTGTGCATCAAGGGGAAACAATGTGTTTTAATTCTGATATTTTTTAATTCAAATTTACTTGCTGTTTAATTTACAAAAACAAACAACCCTCCATTCGTTACTATTTTATTACTATCTGTTATGAACGTTTGGTTGACCATTCCTCGTTGAGAGATGACCCAGGATCACTTCCTAGATACTACATTTTTAATGTTTATTTGATTCGGGTATGGCCTCGATCAAATTTGGCGCTGTTGCCGGAGAGCAGTGGGCCAAAGGTTCATAATAGTGTTTAGTTATCTTATTTTGTGTAGCGTTCTGTTTTGCATTTCAGTTGCATTCTCAGTTTAGCGACTGTTTTAGCGACGGATTCAGTGACTGATTCAGCTTTTTTGTTTTGCTGTGAACAGTGCTGAACAGTGATTAGCAATTGGGAATTAGCGACAGATTTTGCAATTTAATTAACAATTTTTGTTTTGATAGTTAGAGATGTTATTTTTGGCTGAATTTTTGTGTGGTAACTTCTTTTCGTGTGAAAAATACCAGGAGCACTTAGTGTGGCAGTATTTGAGAGAGACAAAAATTTTGGGAACTTGTTTTTAGCAAAACTTAAAACGACCATAACTTTTGCTCCGGGTATCAAAATAACTATTATTATTTATGCATTTGGAATAGAAAAAAATTTCTCATACTGTGACAACCTGCTGAAGTCGGTTGGGGACTCCCAAACTCCAAAAATCAGTCATTTACTAAGTTTTTTTTAGTATTATTGTCTTATTTTTCTAAGCTTTGCTTAGGTAGTTTTCATAGTTAGACTTTCATGATTTTAGGGTGTTCCTCACAAAATTTCAACTCATTTTGATAACGTTTGAGTATAGCTGTAGTTTTACCCCCTTGTTAGGTACTTGTTGAGAAACACATTATTTGCTGCATATAGAGCATGCCTAGGGGCAATCCTGGTGATTTACAACCCTTTGATCCTGAAATAGATAGAACCTTTCATAGATTAGTTAGGCATAGTGTGCATCCTGGTCATTCTGTGCATTTTGAGCATTTTGAGCATTCTGTTGAGGGTGATTATGAATATTCTGATTTTGAGCATTCCACTACTAATTTTTATACTGAGAACATGGCTCAACCTCCACCTTGTGAGAGGACTCTTAGGGAGATGGCTGCACCTGATTTCACTTATGAAAGCTTGTGCATTCAATATCCTGATGAGGGTGTTCCATATGTTCTCAAGACTGGACTAATACATTTGATGCCCAAGTTTCACGGTCTTGCAGGTGAAGATCCTCATAAACATCTTAAGGAGTTCCATATTGTTTGTTCCACCATGAAGCCCCCTGATGTCCAAGAATATCATATCTTTCTAAAGGTTTTTCTTCATTCTCTAGAGGAAGTGGCAAAAGATTGGCTATACTACCTTGCTCCCAGGTCTATTTTCAGCTGGGATGACCTTAAGAAGGTGTTCTTGGAGAAATTCTTCCCTGCATCTAGGATCACTGCCATCAGAAAAGACATTTCAGGCATCAGGCAACTTAGCGAAGAAAGCTTGTATGAGTACTGGGAAAGATTCAAGAAATTGTGTGCAAGCTGTCCTCACCACCAGATTTTTGAGCAACTCCTTCTTCAATATTTCTATGAGGGACTTAGCAACATGGATAGGAGTATGATTGATGCTGCCAGTGGTGGAGCTCTTGGTGATATGACCCCTACTGAGGCTAGGAATTTGATTGAGAAGATGGCTTCCAACTCCCAACAATTCAGTGCAAGAAATGATGCTATTGTTCTTAAAGGAGTCCATGAGGTGGCCACAGATTCATGTTCATCTACTGAAAATAAAAAGCTTGAAGGAAAACTTAATGCCTTGGTCAACCTAGTAACCCAGCTTGCCATGAATAAGAAATCTACGCTTGTTGCAAGAGTCTGTGGTCTATGTTCTTCTGCAGATCACCATACAAATCTGGGTCCTTCTTTGTAGCAATCTGGAGTCAATGAGCAACCTGAAGCTTATGCTGCAAACATTTATAATAGACCTCCTCAGTAGCAAAACCAATAACAACAGAATAATTATGACCTTTCAAGTAATAGATACAATCCAGGTTGGAGGAATCATCCAAATCTGAGATGGACAAGTCCTCCACAAAAACAACAGTCTGTCCCTCATTTTCAGAATGCTGCTGGTCCAAGCAAGCCATATGTTCCTCCTCCAATACAGCAATAGGAACAACAACAGTCACCACAAAGACAACAAGCAACTGAGGCTCCTCCTCAACCTTCCTTAGAAGAGTTAGTGAGGAAAATGACCATCCAAAATATGCAATTTCAGCAAGAGACAAGAGCCTCCATTCAGAGTCTGACAAATTAGATGGGGCAGATGGCTACTCAGTTGAACCAAGCTCAGTCCCAAAATTCTGACAAATTGCCTTCACAAACTATGCAGAATCCGAAAAATGTGAGTGCCATCACCTTAAGGTCTGGCACCCAAATTTAAGTGCCTCCACCAGTAGCAGCATCTGCACCTGAACCTGTCAAGCTCCATTCTACACCTGAAAAAGAGGATGAGATAATTGCACAAAAGAGAAAGCTTCCTAACAAAAATTTTCATGCAGGTGAGACCTTCTTCTAGTAATTCTGACTTACAACAGCCTCCTATCCTTCTTCCATTCCCACCTAGAGCAATTCCAAACAAAAAGATGGAAGAAGAAGAAAAGGAGATCTTGGAGACCTTCAGAAAAGTAGAGGTGAACATACCTCTGCTGGATGCCATCAAGCAGATTCCAAGATATGCCAAGTTTCTAAAGGAGCTGTGCACCCACTAAAGGAAGTTCAAGGGCAATGAAAGGATTAGCATGGGTAGAAATGTGTCAGCATTGATAGGTAAATCTGTTCCTCACATTCCTGAGAAATGTAAGGACCCAGGTACTTTCTGTATACCTTGCATTATTGGGAACGGTAAATTTGAGAATGCCATGCTAGATCTAGGAGCATCAGTTAGTGTCATGCCTCTCTCCATTTTCAATTCTTTATCTCTTGGACCTTTGCAATCTACAGATGTGGTGATTCATTTGGCAAATAGAAGTGTTGCTTACCCCGCAGGTTTCATAGAGGATGTGCTAGTTCGGGTTAGTGAACTTATTTTTCCTGTTGATTTTTATGTTCTTAGTATGGAAGAGGGATTTTCCCATGGTTCAATTCCAATTATTTTAGGTAGGCCATTTATGAAAACAGCCCAAACCAAGATAGATGTTTATGCTGGCACATTGTTTATGGAATTTGGTGATATTGTTGTTCATTTTAACATTCTTGATGCCATGAAACATCCATCTGAGGATCATTCTGTTTTTCATGCTGAGATAATTGATCAGATTGTTGATGATTCTATGTTTGATTTTGATTTTGTTCTTCATGGTAGAAAACATCCATTTTTATCTGATTTGCATACTTGTCATTCCTTATGCATTGAATCTGAATCTGAGTTTGAATTTGATCCTGTGTTTGACTTTTATGCTGAGAGTGAATTTGAATTTAAGTCTTGATGTTGTACCTCTTGAATTTAAGTCTTATCTTATCTAGATTTTATTTTATTTATGGGCTTGGACTTAACACAGATTTGTAAGTTTTGGGGCTGAGAACTATATAACAGCACCAAGGTTCTAGTTTTAGTCTCTCTCTTTCTTTCATTTTGGAGAATAATTCTAGTTTTCTTCGTTTTCTACTACACTTTCGTTTGCTATTGATTAATGGAAGACTAAGTTTCCAACGTTGTTTTCTCTTGAGGATCAAGCACAACTCTCTTTGAGGTTTTATTTTTACTATTAAATTCTGATAAGTTTTTCCTCTTCACCAATTACTCTGTATTTGTTGCTATTAATCCATGCATGCTTAGTGCTTGATTAATTGCCTCTGCGCTTAATTTACGTTCATGCTTAATGATCAGTTCGTTCATGATTAATTGGTGTATGTGTTGCTTAATCACATAATGAATTCCTTATGTTAAATTTCGCATAGTAATTTAATTTAGGATTGGATTAAGTGGTTGAACTGATAAAGGATAAATTCTCGTAACCTAGGATAAGAGACTTGCTTGTGAATCAACGTGTTTTAATTCTAATATTTTCTAATTCAAATTTACTTGTTGTTTAATTTACAAAAACAAATAACCCCTCCCATTCGTTACTATTTTATTACTATCTTTTATGAACGTTTGGT
>NC_038250.2:33639932-33645435 GCF_000004515.6 Glycine max | reverse complement strand
ATACTAATTCTAAACCCCAAACCCTAAACACTAAATTTTAAACCCTTAACCCAAACCCCTTAACCCTAAACCCTTAAATCCAAAATTATAAACCCTAAAACCTAAGGCTTAGACCCTAAACACTAAACCAGAATACTTAGACACTAAACCATAATGACTAAGTCCATAGTTTGTCATTGTAGATAGTTAAAAAAAAAAAACTAAGGTAGACAAAAGAAAATAACTAACGTTTCTAACTAACGATCAACACCAATGTCACTCAACCTCGATTGATCCACTCCATTTATTTCAACTTCTAAATGTAATTTTATTTCATTAGAAGTACACATTCAAAAAAAAGTAACTGACGATTTCATTGAAGACCAAAAAGTAAATACATTGAAGAAAACCTAAAGCAATACAAGTCACTCATCTAACATACATAAATCAATTAAACGAATTACTCCCACGGTCAGATTGCATTGGACATTGACGCCTATTGTGCCCTTCTGCTCCACATCTACTACATTTTTGTCGGTGGTCAGATGGTTCGACCCAATCCATCTCATTCCTTATCCTTGATGATTTTGGCCGACCTTTCGCACGAATTGTAGTTGGGTCAGGGATTAGTGTCCATGCCTCATCAAAAGGAGGAATTGCCGCTTCATTCCCAAGAGGCCACCACTGTGCGGAGTATGCTTTTAAGATGTGCTCATTGGTGTAAACAACATTTATATATTGGTAGTAGTTCATGCTCACGTAACCACAAGCTGCAATAATGTGTGAACATGGATAGTGAAGCGCAGAATACCTTCCGCATTGACAATAATGGCCATTCAAGTTAACTGCCCACTTTTGTCCGCCACGTTGCGTTATAGGATTGAAGGTCTCCTCTACTTCAAACCTTGTCGAGTGGATATCATACACGCGAACGATGTGCGAACAAGCTTGTTCTTGATTTTTCCTAAGTTCTGTAACAAGCTTAGAACAATAAACTTGGCCTTCTCTTAATTTTCTTTGGGCTTGGCGACCACGATCAACAAAGTACTTTCGGCACCTACTATATGTTGACTTGACCAACACTATTATTGGAATGTTGCGACAATCTTTCAACACCTTATTCACACATTCTGATAGGTTGGTTGTCATGTGACCATATCGTCGTCCAGATGTATCGTAAGCCATGCTCTATTTTTCCTTTGAAATGCGATCAATCCATCTTGCTATGGCTGGACTCAATTGATGAAATTTTTCTAAGTTTTGATCAAACACATGCTTGCAAGGAGTGTACGTTGCATCAAATTTGTTATCATCAAAAGTTGTACGTAGACATGAAACTCAAATTAAATTAATGTATAAAATAAGCCTTACCCAATTTCTTGAACATCTCTTTTTGTTTCGCGTTGTTGAATTTGCGATTGAAATTGTTGGCTATGTGTCGGACGCAGTACACATGATAACCGTGGGGAGGTTGCCAACCAAGTGCTTCGTTAGCGACAGCAGACTTTATACTCGCGTGACGATCAGATATTAGAAAAATTTCATTCTTATCTGTGACGTGTTCACGCAAGTGGGCCAAAAACCATGACCATGCTGTTAGCGTCTCGCCTTCGACCACGACGAATGCTAGAGGAAGAGCACCACCATTTCCATCTTGCGATGTGGCCATTAACAGGGTCCCATGGTATTTGTCGTATAAATGTGTGCCGTCAACTTGTATGATTGGCTTACAATACTTAAAAGCCTCTTTGCATTGACCAAATGTCCAAAATACTCTATGAAACTGACGATGTTCGCGACTCACCCTATTACCAACAATAAAATCGTCATGTAGTATTTGAAAGTAAGAGCCAGGAAAATGATTTTGCATGTGTGTTAGCCATGACGAGAGTTTCGCATACGACTCTTCCGAATCGCCATATTCAATTGCAATCGCCTTTTGTTTGGCCATCCATGTTTTTCTGTATGAAACCTTATAGGAAAATTCACTATTTATCCTTTCTTGAATCAAAGAAATTTTTATTGATGGATCTTCTCTGATCATGCCTGTAATTCAAATAATAAAATAAAATTACAAATTAAAATAACAAATAACACAAAAGTAGGATAATATGAACATCAAAAGCGTACCTACTACGCAAGTCGCAATTAAATTTGAATCAAGCTTCTCATGGTCTTGTGTCATAGTCATATTTAGACATGTGTGCGGTCCACCCCATTGTGTCACTTTCCATGCATCAGTTTTTTTGGATAAAATTGCCCTCATATAAAAAGGGCAAGGAGACTCTACAGTGTTGTTGGGGCAACAAACGATATATTTGTGTGATTTCGTTTCAACAACCTTAAAACTTTTATGCACCTTCATCACATATTGTTTCAGTGCATTTTTTACCGCATCTTTACTGTCAAAATCCATGCCAACATATAATTCTTGTCCAACATTAAAAGTCGTTGGCATGTCCAGACCACAAATGTCCTCCTCATCCGGATGACTCCAATTGATATTATTATAATGCATAGCATCATTCCAAAATGGATTTTGAATTTCTGGTACACCTAATAATTTATAAAAAAAATCATGTCAACAAACTACTCCTATTTAGTTACCATTAAAGACAATTCTCATAAAAAGATAGATGTATTCAACTAATTTTGTATTTCACAAACATTTACCTTCGGTTGGGTGAACAATTGAAACTGGTTCAACGATGTCAGTGACTTCATCATCTGTATCAGATATTCCATCATCACTATCATCTTCATCGAAAGACTCTTCAACGTATGAGTTAGATGCAAGATAATCATCATCATCATCTTCATCATCATCATCATGTAAATTGCTTATATTTCTTGGCAGTTCTGACTCATGATGAGACATTACGTCCACAGGACGTAACAGAATTTGCAGCATGAAACATAGAACCACCAGCTACATCCTTTTCTACGTACAATTCTAGAACTGACATTTGTTGTTGTTGTTGAAAACTTTCGATCATAGTTTCAACATCTTCGTCATCACAAATTTGCAACGCAACATATTTTCCTGAAACTAAAAATCTACAACTTATAGTAGAAATAATTTCATTATTTTCTAACTTTACCTTATCTCCAATTTTTTTTCAAACCATTGAAACTAATTCCGCGTTTAATCTGAATCGCCTTTTTACTGCCTTCAAATATTACACCATCATTGCCTTCGTATACTCTTCCGTTGAAATACAACACTGTAATAACTGAATTCATGATATACCTACATGAACAAAATTAAAAATAATTAATCATAACAACAATAGTTTTAAAATAAATAAGTGTATTTGCTTGCTTCATCTAAAAAAATTACTCTAATTAAATAATTTATGAAAAAATTCCTCAACTTCAAAAAAATTTCAAACACAAAATGGAAGGGTTACACTTAAAAAAATTGCAGACACAAAAATCATAAAAAAAGGCTTACAAATAATTACTGCTAATAATTTTAATAAATTTTAAATAAAAAATCTAATTCACAAAATAAATACGCTTAAACTAGAAGGGAATTAGGTAAACATTTGTAAGGCCTAATTACAATAATTAATACGCTTAAACTTCACGTTCAAATTTGTTTCTAAAAAAAATTATTACTTCAATTAAATATTTTGTCAATGATACAAATAAAAATATTTATTTGCTTGCTCTATTAAACTTAAAGTACACATTAATACTTTATTCTAAAAAAAATTACTCTAATTAAATAATTTATGAAAAATTCCTCAACTTCAAAATAATTTAAAACACAAAATGGAAGGGTTACACTTAAAAAAATTTCAGACACAAAAACCATAAAAAAAAACTTACAAATAATTAGTGCTAATAATTTTTAAATAAAAAATCTAATTCACAAAATTAATACGCTTAAACTAAAAGGGAATCAGGTAAATATTTGTAAGGCCTAATTACAATAATTAATACGCTTCAACTTCACGTTCAAATTTATTTCTAAAAAAACAATTATTACTTCAATTAAATATTTTATTACTAATAAAAATAAAAAAATCTATTTGTTTGCTCTATAAAAAATTCCTCAACTTCAAAAAAAATTCAGACAAAAAATGGAAGAGTTATAAATGGAAGGGTTATACTTAAATAAATTTCAAACACAAAAACCATAAAAAAGAGGCTGACAAATAATTATTGCTAATAATTTTTAAACAAAAAATCTAATTCAAAAAATTACTACACTTAAAACAAAAATGAAAGAAGGCTTTAAAAAATTGATTCAATAAAAAATCATTCCTTTAAATAAATACAAAAATTAGAGGATGGAATACCAAACTTCACCAAAGTTTTCCTGCTTTGCTTTTCTTTTTCTCTTCAGACTATTTTTCTCTCTTCAGATTACTTTGTTGTTCTCTTCAGTATCACATTTTGTTGATACAAATGCTCTTATTTAAAGGCAACACGAGCATCTGATCATCTCTACAATAAAAAGTTACAGGCCATGTATGCATGTGAATATAAAGTTGTATCCATGTGAAACCTTAGCATGCCCATGTCCAAGCTGCAGATCACCAATGCCCTAGCCTGGCTGCTGCATGTCACCCTAACCTGCAAACAGTGCCCTAGCTGTGTGAAGGCGTGAAGGAACCTGGCTTGTAGCTATGTCAAGCATGAAGGCAAACAGTGCCTTAACTGTAGCTGTGTAAAGCGTGAAGGGAAACAACATTGCTGCTGTGAACACGTGAAGGCAAAAGAGGGAGAAGAGGTCCACGTTGGTCTCGCAAGAACCAATGGCAGGACTGATCCACGTTGCATGTCCTACCATTGGCATTGGCGGGTTGTCCACATCACCCATCAGTCTCGCTTAAGGTATTGGCGGCATTGGCGGGTTCTCCACATCAGCCATAGTCTCGTCGCAGCTACTGGCGGCACCAGCTATCTCGCTGATGCCAATGGCGGCATCCACCATCTCGCTGATGCCACTGGCGACATCCACCACAAAACAAACCCCCCCTACAATTTCTTTCAAAAGGGACCCCAATCCATAAATACTTTTTAAAAGTGGCCCCCTACAGTAAATTTGCCTAGGAAGTGATCCTAGGTCGTCTCCCAATGAGCAATGGTCAACCAAGCATTCATAACATATAGTAGGAAAATAGTAACGAATTGGGATGGGGGGGTTGTTTGCTTTTGTAAATTAAACAGCGAATAGATTTGAATTAGAAAATATCAAAATTAAAACATGTTGTTTCTGTAACGACCCGCCTCGTCGCTACGGTATCCACACTCTAATATTCGATAATTTCAATTTTTATAAAAAGAACTCCCTTAATTTTTTATTATGAAAATAGAAGTGATTTTGTCACAACATAAATTCATCCAACAACACGCCATTACTTAAGTGATTATGCATAATTACATAGAAACAATAATTCGGTACATGTCATACACATAACGAAAATTAAATATGTTCATATATATATATATATATATATATATATATATATATATATATATATATATATATATATATATATATATATAAATA